>NW_005871086.1:1563501-1668293 GCF_000147115.1 Myotis lucifugus | reverse complement strand
ACTGCGAGAGGCACAGGCGGGCTGAGGGACCCCTCCCCCCGGTTAGCACAAATTTTTGTGCCCCAGGCCTCTAGTCTAATCTAATAAAAGAGAAACATGGTAATTAGCATACGACCGCTACCCTTCCCATTGGTTAATTAGTGAGATATGCAAATTAATCCCAGCCAAGATGATGGCGGGTTAAATTTGCATACATAGGCACAATGCAGGGAGGCAAAAGGGAAAGCACGGAAGAAGCCCCCTGGCACTGACAGTGATCGGAAACCCAGGGGGGAGCTAAGAGCCGGGGGCAGGGCAAAAGGCGGCCCCCAGGTCCGCCTTTGCCCTGCCCCCAAGCCATGATCGGAGAATCAGGTGCCTTTGCCGCCCTGGCCAGTGATAGCGGGAAGTAGGGGTGGAGCCAGCGATGGGCAGGGGCGGAGCCCGAGATTGCAGGCCGGCTTCTGCTGGAGGGGTCCCCTGCCCGCGCCTAATGCCTCGGCCAGAGGCTTAAGAAACGGGCAGGGGCCCACGATCGGGGGTGGCTGCAGCTGGGCAGGGGCGGCTGCAGCTGGGAGTCCCCGCTGCCTGGGGCCCGGGCAGGGGCAGAGCCCACCATCCGGGGGTGGCTGCAGCTGGGGGGGTCCCCTGCCCAGGCCTAACGCCTCACTCTGCACACCTATAGAGAGGCTGTTAGGGATCCTGTGAAGCCCCTGAAATGCAAGATTTTGTTTGTGTCTGAATTTGGGAGGACAGGAGAAAGTTATTCAGTTTCCTTGGATGCTCTCCCTCCTCCTTCACAAAATGAATAGAAACCACTTCTCCCCTCTTTTTTCCCTCTTTGGTCTTCGTTTTTCTAAATTTTTCATTCTTTATGGCTACCCAGCTTCTAAAATATTTTCTATCTACTGACTCTTCACTCCAGGACAACTCAATGGCTGGTCTAGGGGCTTGTTGGCAGGACTCCCAAGCACCTAGGAGACTGGTCTTTGTTATGTTTCCATAGTACAGGGTTCAGGATTGTTCTCAGAACAGAATATACTAGCCTAGAGAGTTTGAAAGAGATACTTTAGAGAAACTAACTGTACCCTGCAATACTATTGTGCATTGTATAATTCTTAGACACACGAGGGGCCCAAGGAAGGGCTCTGGACATTTGCTTATGAGAACAAGTAGGCTGGACTGAGAAAGACTGTTACATTTCTACAGTCTAATATGACTGTCACTTAGAGTTTTCAATGCAAGCTTGTGGTGAAGATGTTGGAGTTAAGATGTTTATACTGTCTGAATTGAAAAACTTGTTCATCTCTCTGAGTCACTGACTTTATTGTGCGATTTTTTTGGATAAAGAATCCTGTTTGATTTATTCAAGTGATGTCTGTGTCAGGTATTGTCATCAATCTATACCTAATATTGACATTTTTCAATATAGTGGGCACTCAGATGACCATACATTTACTTGACAATCTTGTGTTGTATTTATATTTGTCTTTTTTTTCTATTTATTTTGAACTCTATTCACTGAACCAAACTGGCCAGAGCCTGAAAAGACTTTTAACTGATTGACCTTTTTTAAAATTTTATTTTATTTTAAAATATATTTTATTGATTTTCTTTACAGAGAAGAAGGGAGAGGGATAGAGAGTTAGAGACATTGATGAGAGAGAAACATCGATCAGCTGCCTCCTGCACACCCCCTACTGGGGATGTGCCCGCAACCAAGGTACATGCCCTTGACCAGAATCGAACATGCCAAGGATAATTTTTCCATTGATTTTTACAGAGAGTAGAAGAGAGAGGGAAAGACAGAACTATTGATGGGTTGCCTCCTGCACGCACCTTGACCAGGGCCCGGGCTGGGGAGGAGCCTGCAACGGAGGTACATGCCTTTGACCAGAATTGAACCCGGGACTCTTCGGCCCACAGGCTGACGCTCTATCCACTGAGCCGAACCAGCTAGGGCCTGATTGACTTTTTAACAAAGCCTCACTGGATACTTCGTAGGAAATCAACAGTATGAGGCAAAAAATGGAAGGAGATCAAATAGGAGACCACTGTGGTAGACCAGACTGAAGGTTGGTTTTGGGTTTGGACCAGTGGTGGTGATGGAGGTAATAAGAAGAGGTCAGATTCTGGAGATATTTTGAAGGTATAGCAGATATGACTTAGACGTAGGAAATGAGAAAAAGAGATAAATCAAGAATATCTTCTAAGTTTTCGGCCTGATATATCAGGTGAATGAAATTGCCATTTCCTGAGATGAGACCCTTAAGGGAAGAGTAATTTTGCTTTTTCAGCTGTTACGTTTGGAAAATCTAGACCTTCCGCTGGGCATGTGGAGTGTGCAGTCGAATAAATTAGTCTAGAATAAAAAATAAGATTTTAAGCTAGATATATAAACTTGGAAGTCATTGGCATATAGATGGCATTAAAGCAAGTGATCTGGATGATATCATCCAGGGACAGAAATCAGGATGAGGAGAAGGATCCAGCAAAGGGGTTTGAGAATGACCCATTAGGAGGGTAGGAGAAAAATCAGGAAGTTGGATGTCTTGGAGGGCAAGTAAAGAGAGTGGTCAAGGTCACTGCTGACTTTGACAAATAGTCTCAGAGGAGCAACACCTTGATTGGAGTGAACACCAGAGATATGAGACATGAGGAAATAGAGACCGCATGTACAAAAAACCCGGTTGAGAAATTTTGCTATATAAGGAGTGGTAGTTGAATGTGGAGTCAAGAGAAGGAACTTTTATTTTTATTTTTTGATGGGAAATGTTTTGAAATGGAAAGGAACCAACTAGGACTTGGGTGTGATTTGAAGGAGGAGAGAAGATGGATAGGGAGCCTTGATAGTGAAAGGAAATGAGTCCAACATTGGGAGTTTAACTTTGACTTGATGCCTGTCCAAAGAGTGTAGAGAGCTAAGAAACAGAGAAACTGCTCTGTAAGGTGGTCCCCGCAGGGGCTAATGACTCTGTTTATACTCTTCAAAGGTATTAGAGGGAACACATTCCTCCCTTCCCAGAACCTCAGTGCTAAAATCTAGCTTAGAGACCCCAAAGGCTACTTGTATAATGTCGCCAGGTTTTAAGAGCTGGAGGGAAAAAAGCAGTTATAAAGTTGATTGTGTGTGGAGGAGTGGCTAGTACAGAGAAAAGTTGTAGCTATTTAAATAGCTATTAAAAAATGAGGCTGTATCATAAATAGATTGACTCCCCTGGGAGTAACCACTGCCACTATGATTTCAAAAGGGCCATTGATGCTGAACCAAAAGTGTGTGGCCAAATTTTAACAAAAAAGGCAAGTAGAGAAGAACTTAATCTGTGATGAGCGGGAGGAAGACAATAGACTTTTTATGTGAACAAACACAGATTGTACCATGTACATAATGCATTACAGTTTACAAACGGTTTCCATTCTTTGTCCTTTTTAGTTTTTAAAAAATATATTTTTATTAATTGCAGAGAGGAAGGGAGAGGCATAGAAACATCAGTGATGAGAGTTAGAATCCTTAATCAGCTGCCTCCCACATGCCCCCCATTGGGGATCAAGCCTGCAAACTGGGGAGGAGGAGGGGATTGAACCATGACCTCCTGGTTCCTAGGTTGACGCTCAACCACTGAGCCAGCCAGCCAGGCTCCATTTTAGTTTTGATATTTATAGAGGCTACTGAGCAAGTATCATTCATTAATTTTTTTCATTTTTCAGATGAAAAAAGAGAGGCATAGAATAAGGTTACTTGATTTTTCCACCATCACACAAAGCAAAGGAATGGCTAAGCTAGGACTCAGATTCAGGACTTTTGTCTTTGTATCTTTGAATCTACAGGGAATGATGTGGCTGGATGATGTGTCAAAACACATCACATATTTAGGCTGAATATGAAAGGTCTCAAGGAAGTTAAGGTTGGTGGCACATTAAAGATGAATCAGGTAATGAGGAAATGTCCTCTATTATTTAATCAATCAATCAATCAATCAATTTTTGTCTTCTATTATTTAAAAAAAAATTGTTAAGCCCTGGCCAGGTGGCTCAGTTGGTTAGAGAGTCATCTATCTCATTATGCCAAAGTTGTGGGTTCGATCTTCAGTCAGGGTACATGCAAGAATCAACCAATGAGTGCATGGATGAGTGGAACAACAAATCGATCTTTTCCTCAAATAAATAAATAAATAATTTTTTTTTTTAAAAGAATGATATAAAATGAGAACCAAATTTATTCTATGCAACTTTGAAGAGTTAGGACCAGAACTAGGAGACAGATCCCACTAAATATTAGGAAGAGCTCCACAAAAAAGAAATTGTTATGTTTTTGAACTGTTGAAATGGGGGCTAGATGAATATTTAGCAAAGCTATCAAGGGAAATCTTTGACCTTACAACCTCTAAAATTATGTTCAAATCAAGTCTCTTGAAATATTAGGACTGGTTTGCAAAAACCTAAATAACGGTGGTACAGTTCCTCAACACTCTAGTTATACAGAAGGAAGTCAGGATGTTTTACTGTACTTTCTTGTTGCAATAATTACATATCCAAGCATTTCCATTTCTGCAGACCAGCTGCAGGCTGGTAGGTGAGGAGTCTGGGGTGGGAGTGGGGGGTGGCGGGTGGCTAGGTTAGGAAGAGTAGGGAACTGTGACTGATCCCAGGCAAAAGTGAAAGCAATTCACTGCTTTATCGGGCAGGGAAGGCAACCCTTAGTTAAGCAATTGAAAAATCAGCAGCAGCATACCAGCAGGAGTTTACCAGTGTCTCAGGGAGGATGGAAGCAGGAAGGGTTACACAGGAACTTTGGGCTGGAAGCCGTGCACGGAGTTTCAGTCAGTGATGAAAGAAGCCTTTTGTTCTGAAAGGTAGTTTAGGGGGAGGGTGTTTTGTGGGCAGTAGTTTGTGAGGAAAGTGTTTGTCAGGAAGAGGGTTTAGGGCTAGTAATATGAATAGCAGGGCTTGTTGAGAAATGTGCTTTGCAGGGAACTTGCTTTCCTCGGGCTCTGCTTGGTGCCGTGAGAGAGGCTACAGGGGCAGAAGGAAGCATCCCAGCTATGGGTTTTAAATATATGTATATAATTCAAAACTTTAATTTAAAAACGTTATGGGATTATAAAAATACATATTAGAGTAGAACAATTGGACAATATAAAGAAGAAATAAATAGCTCCTTTGTCCCCTCACTGTTACCAGTTTGGTGTACTTACTATGAATCTGATATATTTTTTGGAAATTTTAAGTCTCCACTTTGTCTCAAACTTTTTACTTTGAAAATCTTCAAGCCTAGAGAAAAGTTGAAAGAACAGCGTGATACACATTAGTATTCATACCTTCTACCTAAGCCATCAATTGTTAACATTCTGCCACATACACACCCTTCTGTTTTCCTGAGCCATTTGAAAGTAAGTTGTTGCAAACATCATGTCAATTCACTTTGAAATACATTGGCATGCATCTCTAAGAATAAGGACATTCTCCTACATGGCAACATTACCATTATCTCACTTAAGAAGATCATTATAGCCCTAGCTGGTTTGGCTCCTTGGATAGAGTGTCACCTGCAGACTGAAGGTTCAGGTTCGATTCCAGCCAAGGGCACATGCCTGGGTCACGGGCTCAATCCCCAGTAGGGGGTGTGCAGGAGGCAGCCAATTGATAATTGTCTCTCATCATTGATGTTTCTATCTCTCTCTCCCTCTCCCTTCCTCTCTGAAATCAATAAAGAAATATATATATATATATATATATATATATATATATATATATATAAAATTTTAAAAAGATCATTATTAATTCAGTCAGATCTGCATTGCATCTGTCTTATTTATCAACTAATGGCCCAGTGCATGACATTCGTGCACATTAAAAGGGAATTAATTAGAGGAAATATTTTAATATTGCTATTTTGTTTCCATCTCTTCATCCCAGTCTCTCCCAGTCTCTGTCTCTCTTTGTTTTTCTCAGCAGTCCCCCAGGCCTCCCTGCCTATCCTCTCTCCCTCTTCCTCATTCCCAGCTGGGAGGGGGCGTGGCCAGTGGGGGCAGCTCCACCCTCTGCCTGCCCTGGAGCCTCATTCTGAGAGAGACTCCAAAAGCGAGCTGGGAGAAAGGGAAAGAAAGGGAGAAAAGGCTGTGAGCTGGTGGGCGCTGTGTGTGTCTGTGCGTGTGTGTGGTTGTGAGTGAGTGTGAGTGCCGACCCCGCCTCCCCAGGCCCCGTCCCCGCTGCCACAAGTCCCCAACCACCAGAGCCTACTGTGCTCACAGCCTGGGTTTGGATGTGACAGACCTTGGCTCTTTGTGTGTGTGTGTGTGTGTGTGTGTGTGTGTGTGTGTGTGTGTGTGTGTATGTCTTATTACAGATTCTGCATGCTTTCCCTTTTCTTATTTCTCTTGGTCATCTTTAAAGACAGAACTTCAATCATTTATCTGGCTGGTCAGCTAAACCAAAGCAACTGTATACTGGGGATGGTAAAAAAGGGACCCGCCAAGAGCATGGGAACCTGGAAGCCTGTCAGAAGGGCATCTCTCAGAGTTCAGGATTCTTTCTTTCTCCTGAGCTCATCTCAACTGCTCTCCTCCAGAATGTGTCTTGGTGTGGGCCTCTTTGAGTTCATCTTGTTTAGGACTCTGTGCTTCCTGGACCTGTATGTCTATTTCTTTCACCAGGTAAGGGAAGTTTTCTGTCATTATTTTTTCCAATAGGTTTTTTATTTTGTTTTGAAAAAAAAAATTTTTTTTATTGACTTCAGAGAGGAAGGAGAAGGGAGAGAGAGATAGAAACATCAACAATGAGAGAGAATCATTGATTGACTGCCTCCCACATGCCCCTGATGGGGGATTAAGCCTGCAACCTGGGCATGTGCCCTGACTGGGAATCAAGCCATGACCTCCTGATTCATACATAGGTCATTGCTCAACCACTAACCCATGCCAGCCAGGTGGTTTTTGATTTCTTGCTCCTTCTCTTCTCCTTCCAGCACCCCCATGATGCAAATGTTGGTACACTTGAAATGGTCCCAGGGGCTCCTTACACTACCTTCATATTTTTTATTCTTTTTGCTGTTCTAATTGGGTACTTTTTGCTTTCTTATATTCTAACTTCTTTTATTATTATTTATTTATTTATTTATTTATTGTTGTTGTTGCTGGGCATTTCTTTTTTTTTGTACTTTTATTTTTTATTTATTTTTTATTCTTTTAAAAAAATATTATAATAAGTATTACAAAGGGTATTACATATGTGTCCTTCCCCCACCCCCCGCCCTTGACAATCCCCTGCCCTCCCTTACCCCCCAGTGTCTTATGTCCATTAGTTATGCTTATATGCATAACAAGATTAACAACTTGTTGCACAAATAATGCGTCCCAGGCCACATTGCCTACTTCCCATGCCTGTAATCCCTACTTCCCCAAGTAATCTTTGTCCTACTCAATATAAGCAGCTGACTTATGGGAGGTTGCAGATTTTTGTCAATGACCTGCTGCTCTATCATGTTGCCTGCATTACTGGAATAAATGCTCAGATATGATTCAACCCTGTCTCTGCTTAATTGACTCAAGTAGTGACAGGTAGCCTGGACCTATTAGTTGTCCAGTTACAAAACCACTTCGGTGATGGGAGTAATTTCATAAAAAAAAAAAAAGTCAGGGAAAGAAGATGACTGTTAAAGGAATGTATCTCAAATGGTGGAATCTTAAAAGTGAACAGCTAATAGGAAAGGATATCTTTTTGGATTGTACTAGAAAGAACCCTTAAGAATCATGTCATTAGGTGATTTATTTTTATCCAACAAGCCTGACCCTGTGTGAACCACGGGACCCTGAAGAGAATCTGAAGGCATTTTTGTAGTCTCATGCAAATGAGCAACATCCATTCTCTCTTCTTCTTCCTCTCTCCCAGGGCAGGCTGATTCCACTTGCTCCTGATTCCCTCCAGAGTTACTGTTGGAGGTAGAGGATGACAAATAGGGGCCACAGTGCTAACCTTCCTGGTGTCTCTCCCCTGATCTCCAGCACTGATTTCCCCCACATACATTCACCCCTCTTCTGTCTCTCCCTCAGCCCTTGAGAATCCCATTTCAATTCTGCTCATGATAGAAAAAAGTGAACAAATAAAAAGAGTCACTATTGTCAAGCTACTAACTGTGAGAAATGCTCACCTGTCCAAATTCAAATAATGGACTTGGAGGCAGAAGTATGGCGAAAACGAGACTTTTAATATGTTCTTGAGAGTGGGTGTCTGTCTGGTTATACAGGCACACCTGGAGTGGTGAACATAGTCTATTTATTCAGCCCCTCCTCTGGTTCCTCATTGGCTGAGTTCAATGGGGTCACCTGTGTCCTCATATGTCCCCCAGGCCTTATTGTCTCCTATTGGGCCATTTAAAAAAAAATGGGCTGAGGCCTTTTCTAATTGCCTACACCTCCCTTTGTCTAGTGGAATCTTCCTGGAAAATGCACTACCAGCCATGCGCACAGTTCTCATACCCTTTCCCCACCCACTCCCCACCTTCTGTTTGCCCTGGGGAAATTCAGTAACCAACTGGCCACATGCTGTTTCTTTTCTATGAAGATGAATCATAGAGGCCTGTCTCTTACACTAACTAAAATCAAATAGGCTCGCCCTAGCCAGTTTGGCTCAGTGGATGGAGCGTCAGTCTGCGGACTCAAGGGTCCCAGGTTCCAGTCCGGTCAAGGGCATGTACCTTAGTTGTGGGCGCATCCCCAGTAGGGAGTGTGCAGGAGGCAGCTGATGGATGTTTCTCTCTCATCAATGTTTCTAACTCTCTATCCCTCTCCCTTCCTCTCTGTAAAAAAAATATATATATAAAAAAATCAAGTAGGCTGAAGCACAAAGAAACTATTCTACTCTTATGCTAACAAGCCTGGGAACTTAAACTTTAGAACTCTTCCTGTAGATAACCTTCTGATTATCCCCTGAAAGACTTGGGAGAGAATGTTCATATGTCCAGACGACCTGATGTTCATTATCCAGACCATCAGACATCTGGAAGATTATAATCTTGGGCTGATCCAGAATGCAGGATTGATACTTCTCAAGAATGAACGTTTAACTATAAGAACTCTTAGCTGTTCGTTGTTCTTTGCAGCACTCTTGGTTTTGCCTAGTTGTGTTTCTGGTTTGCAAGATACTTGAGTAAATCTTCATCAGCTATGTCTAGTCAAGTTCTCCTGATGCATATATAATTGGTGGACCGCAATAGCTGGCTGCTGCCCAGTTTCAGACCTGATATGACTCAGCATTAGTGTGTGAGGTGAGGCTAGCCACTACTCAGGGCTGAAATAGTGCCACTTGTATGCTAGTACTTGCCTCCCTAGGCTCGCTCTTCCTTGAAACCTCTGCTGTTTTGCATAGTATCTCCCAGAACTGGGCAGTGGGAAGAGGAAAGTAGATGTAGGTCAGGAAGTGGTTTAAACTAATGGGTGCAAAATCCCCCAAATAAAAATAAAACGGCCTGAACTCACTCATCCTTCAATTCTTTTTTCACAAAGCAAGCCCACAAACTTCCTTTTTGTAATTTCCTTTTCCTTCAAGGTGATTTTTTTTTTTATTTTTCATTATGAAAATTTTCAAACACACACTGAGGTAGAGAAGACTATAATTAATCCCTAAGTGCCCACCAATTTCAACAATAATTAACATTTTCCCATCTTGTTTCATTTCTCCTCCCTATTTTACTATTTTTATTGATGTATTCATTTATTCTTAGAGTGTTTTTTTTAATATATTTTATTGATTTTTTACAGAGAGGAAGGGAGAGAGATAGAGAGTTAGAAACATCAATCAGCTGCCTCCTGCACATCTCCCACTGGGGATGTGCCCGCAACCCAAGTACATGCCCTTGACCGGAATCGAACCTGGAACCTTTCAGTTCGCAGGCCGACGCTCTATCCACTGAGCCAAACCGGTTTCGGCATATTCTTAGAGTATTTTTAAAGCTAATTATAACTGTATTTTAGAGTGGGGAGTCGAGCAGAGGAAACCAAGCTTAATGTGTTCAGCCCTCAACTCTGCCTCTCTAGCTCCCCATGGCTACCTCAGAATCACACCAGGTGCAAATAAAATTTCATAGCCTGATATTTATTCTTCTAATAAATAATGTTGACTACATTCTTTATGCCAGAAACTGTGCTAGGTACTGAGGAAAGGAAGAGAGCTAGGATAAGAACTTCTCAGTTCAGTGGGAAAGAAAAAAAGCAAAAGGGCAATACTATTGGTGTGGCTTGATTATTTATATACTAGAGGCCCGATGCATGAAATTCATGCAAGGGGCTCAGCCCTCAAAGCCCCGACTTCCTCCAGAAGGAGGCCTGGAAGGATGTTTGGCTGTCCGGTCTAATTAGCATAGATTATAGTTGCAGCAAGAGTGTTAAGTTGCTATACAGGCCTCCTTATGTCTGCTTTGTGAATCTAGAGCCATATATTATTGAGAAGGCCACAGAATTAACTTCTTTCTGAAAGTTTTCTAAAGGAATCTCAAGTTGGCCTTTTAAAAGCCTCTATTTTTTGCTATCTTGAATATAGAGAAACCAAGCCAAATAAACCCTTTCCACCCAGTTTCACCCATAATACAATTTGGGTAAATTCCTTTCTTCCCCAAATCCCCACAATGTCTTAAAGTTCCTGGTGTGCCAGGAAATTATCTTCCTTATCTCCTGCAAAGCTGGGGTGCTATAGCCAAGTCCTAGGCAAGTTTTTCTGAGAGCCTTTGTAGGAATTGGTTCATTATAATGGATTAAGTGAGCATCATTCCAAAAATAACATTCTGGCCCTGGCTGGTGTGGCCCAGTTGGCTGAGCACTGAAAGGTCTCTGGTTCTATTCCTGACCAGCACACATGCCCAGGTCTCCAGTCAGTGTATAGGAGGCAACTGATCGATGTTTCTCTCTCTCTCTCTCTCTCTCTCTCTCTCTCTCTCTCTCTCTCTCTCCTTCTCTCTCTCTTTCATCAATAAAAAATTATTTTAAAAAAATAACATTCTGGATAAAATCTTGGTTGCATAACTTACTTTTCCATTATATCCTGGTAAAAAGGAGGACAAGTTCTTACTGAACCTATGCAAATAACTATGCTATAATAACAAGTAAGGAGTCTTGTTAAGAGTTTTTAAATTCTTGGCTGGGGTATGAGGGGTAATGAGAATCAGATAACATTTAAAAATGTTTCTTTTGTTACAGAAGAACAGAGAAGAACCAAGCAACACTTAGAGAGATGGAGTTACATTTATTATTATTACGCGTGGGCCCAGAGAAAAAAATCTCTGGAATTCTGGGTGAAGTCACACAGGAAGTTTCTTGTATTTATACCTTTTTACCCTCTCTGTCTCCCAAATATGGGGTTTTCCGGTCCCCTTTGCAAGTTCTTAAAGAGCCCTTATGTGCTGGGGCTTTGAGACCTCAACCAAAGGCTTGGCCTGGTGCCAGCACTGATAACTTCGTCTGGGGAAGATTTAATGGCCTCTCTGAAATGGGAGTAGTCTATATTCCTTATTATTTAAGCAAGCAAGTATTTACAGAAGCCAAAATAGCAGGGTTAAAATTTCAAACAGCAGTTTTTATATAAGATGGATGCTTTAATTTCACTCAGAGGGAAAGGCGGGGGAAGGTTGAAGAGGGTAAAGGAGAGATAAATGGTTATAGAAGGAGATTTTACTTGACACAAACAATATATAGATGATGTATTATAGAATAATTGTACACCTGAAACCTATATAATCTTATTAATCAATATCATCCCAATAAATTCAATAAAAAATGGTTATTTCAGTTAAAAAAACAGAGCCTAGTAATTTGTTATGAATTACAGAGTTTAAGAAGAAGAAAAAGCCCTCTTTATATATTTAGAATAAAATGTTAAAACAACAATAACATTAAACTAGAACATTAAAACAATATTCCAAATGAATAACCACAAATTTTCCTTTTCTGTTCATTTAGTCCTATATAATTAATTCTTGTTCTGCTAAATCTTGAGATAGCAATTTCATGAAACTGTCTGCTTTTTCATTAAAAAGAGTTCTGGAAATCTTGACTTAGTCCACTGGTTTGGTATGAAAGTTATCTAAGTAATGTTAACTCAAAACCAGTACTTAGGAGTCTATACTTCAAAGCACTAATAGTGTGAAGTATCTGGTTTGGTCCCTTTTCTTGGGCCCTTCTTTGTTGAAGATATAAATTCTGGCCTGTAATTTATAGGAGAACCTTCAGGCAAATATTAGAGTAAAACAAAAACTATGTGTAAGTGACAGAACCTAAAAATGCTCAGGGTTAATTTATATCTGATAAATTTCAAATGTGAAAGGTTATGAAGATTCTTAAGAAGAATAATGCAACCTACAGGGAAATTTGGTTGTTTATTTGACATGCAAAACTGTAACAGGGGATGGATATACTATACTTATATAAAGCTATCCATATAATTTTAATAAATACTAAACCCAGCTTGTTACTCTAACTGGATTTTCTTATCAAAACTGGAGTTTACATGCTAAAAAAGGAAGTTTCCACCTTCTGAATTCCCACCAACTCCCTATAGGAATCACTGGCTGGACCAGAGATATATATATTTTTTTGACCAGAGATATTAAGATGGATTTTTGTGACATAGGAGGTTCCACCCCCTGTCTCCATTCCCCCTTCTTCTCCAGTAGTGGACACTTGAATAAACCACTTTCCCTCTCACCAGCACCTGTCTCCCAAGTTTGGCTTTCTTAGTGGTGGGCAGCTGGACCTGAGGGTCATTTCCCCAGTTCCAAACTAGCTAATAAAGCCATTTCAAAAATATTTTTAGAGAAAATGTCTCTAAAGATTATTATTAAGCCTATTTCAAAGAAATCAGTGAATGTCACACTGATCCACAAAAATGGATGAACAGAACTTTTATAGAGCATGCAATCCAACTTTCCTAGCATAGGTGTAGGCTGTGAGAAGACAGAGAACTTGGCAAAGGGATTCATAAGTTAGATATGATTTTGGATAGTTCTTTCTGTAAACTTTGTTCTGAAGAGTGGGATGGTTGTGGCCTGTTTTATTGATCGTATGCTATTACTAAAACTCCTCCAACTTTACAGAAGCTGCCAAAATCACTCAGAAAGAACAAGTCATAGTGTGATAACTCCCCCAGAAGATCATCTAACAGATAGACTTGGGACTATGCAGGGCCTGAACAAGTGAGAGCCCAAATCAGGGGAACTGCAGTGGTTAGAGAGGGGATAAGAGGTTTATAACGGAAAGATCTGGCAGAGGTTGGAAGGATTGGGTTCTGTGGATTGTAGCAGGTTTGTGTGAATTCATTTTACAAATGTGAATTTTTATGATTTCTAATAATAACTGAAAATATCCATCTTAGATATGCAAGATAGTTTTGGGCATTGATGGTAACCAATTGTTTTCTAGATCCATGAGGAAATGACCTAAACTGAGCAGGATATCAAGGGCAAGGCGAGAATGTAAGAGAAGGAACAATGGGTGGGAGTTAATGGATCAGGGTTTCATTCTTGTTCTGCCTTAGGCAAGTCACTTAATATCTCAGGGCCTCAATTTTATGGCAAAACAGGAGAAATAATTTTAGCTCTTTTTACTTGGTGGAGTTGTTGTAAGGGTTATATGAGGTCATTTATGTGAAAATGAAGTAAAATGTAAAGCCATCTATTTAGCTTCCTAGAAAGCCAAAACAATATTTTTGTGTGGATTGGAAGAAAGGCTCCTTCTCAGGGTGAAGTCAACCCTGGGCCAGTTTGTATAATTTGGTGAGCAGAGCATGGGTTAGGTTTCAGTGTCTACTTACCACCTTGGCTGGCCATGCTTGAATGGAGCATAATCTTCAGAACTATTTCTGCAAGAAGAATCACACTATGTAATATTATAAGAAAGTATCACTGGCAAGATGGGTTTTTTAAAAAATCTTTATTGTTCAATCAGGCCAGCAAGCGGGGCAGATTATTACAGATGTTCCTCTTTTCCCCCCGCCATAGCTCCCCTTCATCCAGTTCCCATCCCACCCCAGTCCCCCGCCCCACTATCCTAGTCCATAGGTGTAAGCTCTTTGTCTAATCTCTTCCCACAACCCCCCACCCCCTTCCCCCTGAGAATTGTCAGTCCACTCCCTTTCTATGCCTCTGATTCTATTACATTCACCAGTTTATTTTGTTCATCAGATTTTTTCATTTGATTTTTAGATTCACTTATTGATAGACATGTATTTGTTGTCACTTTGTTGTTCATAATTTTTTCTCTTTACCTTTTTCTTCTTCTTCCTCTTCTTAAAGAATACCTTTCAGCATTTCACATAATACTGGTTTGGTGATGATGTACTCCTTTAGCTTTTTCTTGTCTGTGAATCTCTTTATCTGACCTTCAATTTTAAATGATAGCTTTGCTGGATAAAGTACTCTTGGTTGTAGGTTCTTGGTATTCATCACTTAATATATTTCTTGCTACTTCCTTCTGGCCTGCATAGTTTCTGTTGAGAAATCAGCTGACAGTCATATGGGTACTCCCTTGTAGGTAGCTAACTGTTTTTCTCTTGCTGCTTTTAAGATTCTCTCTTTGTCTTTTGCCCTTGGCATTTTAATTATGATGTGTCTTGGTGTGGTCCTCTTTGGATTCCTCTTCTTTGGGGTTCTCTGTGCTTCCTGGACTTGTAAGTCAATTTCTTTCACCAGGTAGAGGAAGTTTTCTGTCATTATTTCTTCAAATAGGTTTTCAATATCTTGCTCTCTTCTTCTGGCAATCCCATAATTTGGATGTTGTCCCAGAGGCTCCTTACACTATCTTCATATTTTGGATTCTTTTTTCTTTTCCAGTTGGGTGTTTTTTGCTTCTTTGTATTTTAAATCTTTGACTTGATTCTTGGGATCCTTTAGTCTGCTTTTGAATCTCTGCATATTATTCTTTATTTCAGTGTATGCTTAATTTCTGATTGGTCCTTTTTCATATCATTGAGGGTCTCACTAAATTTCTCAGAGGTTTCCAGAAGATTCTTGAGTAACCTTATAACTGTGGTTTTGAACTCTATATCCAGTAGTTGCTTCCCTCCATTTCTTTCATTTGTGACTTGTTTCTTTGTCTCTGCATTTTGGCTGCTTCCCTGTGTTTGTTTCTATGTACTGGGTAGCTGCTAAGTCTCCTTGAGCTGATAGAGTGGCCTTGTGTGGTAGGTGTCCTATAGGGCCCAGTGGGTCAGCCTCCCCAATCAACTGAGGTGGATGCTCTTCGTGCACCCCTTTGTGGGCTGTGTGCACAGTCTTGTAGTTAACCCTTGATTGCTGTTGGTATCACTGGGAGGAATTGACTTCCAGGCCAATTGGCTATGATGACCAGCTGTGTCTATACTGGAAGATCTGTTGCACAGGATACACCCTTATGGGGTAGGACTTGCTTCAGTGGGGCTTTGATGCTCACTGAATCTGCCTCTTGAGTGTGTCTATTATGGATGTGAAGAGTTAAATCTGGTATGGTCTCACTCTTACCACTGGGTACACTGGTTCTTGTATCTCCAAGGAGGTGCAAGGTCAGCCACTGTCTGGGGCCACCCAGCAGGAGCTACAGAGAGATCTTCAGATTCTTCCTCTTTGTATTGGGTTTGAAAGTGCCCAGATGAGGCCCAGCTGTGAAGCAAGGCAGGCTGCTGCCAGGCCTTGTGCCTTCTTTAGAAGCTCTGGAACTCTCTGACCCAGCTGCAGTTTGACAGGTTTTAGGCAGAGAAAGGACAAGCCATTCATATGCAAAAGCCGATGTGCACAGCTTGGGTGGGGTTGTAAATTGGGTGGGGCGGGGTCTCTGGGAATCACCAGGGTGGAGCAAACAGCAATGGCTTCCAGTCAGCCCTGCACTGGAGAGGTCTCCGCGCCCCAAGCCCTTGTGCAGGAACAATGATCGATGTGAGCACCTCTGAGAGAAAGCTTCCCTCATGTTCCTGTCCCAATGCCAGACAGTCCAGTTTCTCCCTGTATGTGTCTGGGTCCCCCAGAGTCTCGCCCAGAACTGGAGTTCAGATATGTCGGGTGTGCTGGGGCTGGGGTCTCCTCTCCGCATCCCACATGGAGGGGGAGACTTGAACTGGTTCGAGCAAGCTAGGAGGTGCTTTTGGGATTAAAGAATAATGAAAGACAGACATAAAATAGATTAAAAGCTTGGGCTGGGTGTGGTGCCTGCCCTCTGGAGGGACAGAGCACACATAGAGAGCGTCAGCTCTGAAAGCTGTTTATTATATACTCGAATTACAGGAAGTTACATCACATCTGGGTGGGCCTTTGACATCATGAGATCCATCCCCTTAACACTGGGCAGGAGAGTCAGACTGAGTGGCATCCAGTCTTTGACTGATCCCGCCCTCAGGGACTGGCTCTGCCCTCCCCCTGAGTTCCAGATGACGTAAATTAAGCCAAGTGTATTCTTTTTTTTTAAATTTTATTTTTATTGATTTCAGAGAGGAAGGAAGAGGGAGAGAGACATAGAAACATCAATGAAGAGAGAGAATCATTGATCGGCTGCCTCCTGCACATCCCCTACTGGGGATCAAGCCCACAACCCAGGCATGTGCCCTTGGCCGGAATCGAACCTGGGACCCTTCAGTCCGCAGGCCGACACTCTATCCACTGAGCCAAACCAGCTAGGGCAAGCCAAGCTGGTTTGGCCCTTAACAGTTCAGAGCAAGTGGGAGCTTGTATCTCCCTCCCAATTAAAAGAGCAGCACTTTCTGTGCTTCTGCACATTTTACCAGTCTTAATGTGTTTTCTTCACCCCTCTAGTTGTGGAATTTCCACTCTTCCAGCTTTCCTGTGGTTCTGGGGAGTAGTTGTTCTGCCTTTTAGTTGTAATTTTGATGTGTTTGTGAGAGGCAGCAAGTATAGATGTTTACCTATGCCGCCATCTTGCTTCCTTCAATCCTGATGTCAGTTTGATGTTGAGATACTGATCCACAGAATGGAGGGTCCCAGGTCATTCTTGAGTTTCACAACCATATCCTTGCCCACAGGCACTTGAAAAAGAAACAGAAAGCATGGTGCTTACACAGTGGGCTGCCGGCAGGACTGGGAAAGCGAGGGACTGTTGCTGTGTGCCAGAAGCTGGGAGGAAACCCATTACTAATTCTTTTAAACCAGTGATTCTCAACCATTCTCCAGATTCAGTCTTTTATAGCAAACATGTTGTATGTCCTCTTTACTATCCTGAAGTGTAATTTACAGATAAAATAACACCTTTACACCACATAAACCTAGGCAATTCATCTTTAGAGTCTGAATACTCAGAATCATTGTTCCAACATTTCTCTCCTGCATTATCAGGTTTTCCTCTCTATTTGATCTTTATTATCAATAAACATGCTGTTATTTTCCCATTTAAAGAAATAAAACAAAGTAAAAAGCCAACCTTCTCTTGACACTCACTTTCATTTTGTCTCATGACTTAGTCATGTCTTGAAGTCCTCTAAATTTCCATCTGCAGCTCACACTCTTCTGAACTCCAAACTCCTATACTCACTCTATTTAATTGCCATTCAACATATCAACTTGTAGGGTTTTAAATATATATATATTGATTTCAGGGAAGAAGGGAGAAAAATAGAAACTTCAATGATGAGAGAGAATCACAGATTGGCTGCCTCCTGCATGACCCCACTGGGGATGGAGCCTGCAACCTGAGCATGTGCCCTTGACTGAAATTGAACCCAGGACCCCTCAGTCCACAGGCTGATGCTCTATCCACTGAGCCAAACAGACTAGGGCTCAACTTGCCATTCAACATATCAACTTGTAGGGTTTTAAAAATAGATATAAAGCTATATAGATATAAACATCTCTATATCTATATAGATATATAAACTTCCCCTCCCCTGCCTCCCTGCGGACCATCTTTATGGTGGCCATCTTGTGACCACATGGGGGCGGCCATCTTGTGTGAGGGTGTTATGGTCAATTTGCATATCACCAGGGTGTTATGGTCAATTTGCAAACTTCTATAATGAGTATTAACATTTTATATATATATATATATATATATATATATATATATATATATATATATATACAATTGATTTCAGGGAGGAAGGGAGAAAAATAGAAACGTCAATGACGAGAGAGAATCACAGATTGGCTGCCTCCTGCATGCCCCCCATTGGGGATGGAGCCTGCAACCTGAGCATGTACCCTTGACTGAAATTGAACCCAGGACCTCTCAGTCCACAGGCTGATGCTCTATCCACTGAGCCAAACAGACTAGGGCTCAACTTGTATTTTAGTAGACATGCTGAACTTAACATCACACAGGGTTGGGTGGGGTGGGAGAAAACTGCAAGGAAATAGACCAAAATGTAAATAATGGTCTTGTGTGTTTTGCTATCCTATTACTAGAGGTCCGATGCACAAAATTCGTGCACTGGGGGGGTCTCTCAGCCCAGCCTGCACCCTCTCCAATCTGGGACCCCTTGGGGGATGTCTGACTGCTGGTTTAGGCCCGATCCCATAGGGATGGGGCCTAAACCGGCTGCCGGACATCCCTCTCACAATTTGAGACTGCTGGCTCCCAAACACTTGCCTGCCTGCCTGCCTGATTGCCCCAACCGCTTCTGCCTGCCAGCCTGATCACCCCCTAACCACTCCCATGCCAGCCTGATCAATATCTAACTGCTCCCCTGCCAGTCCGATTGACCCCAACTGCCCTCCCATGCTGGCCTGTTCACCCCCAACTACCCTCCCCTGCTGGCCTGATTGCCCACAACTGCCCTCCCCTGCGGACCATCTTATGGTGGC
Organism: Myotis lucifugus; assembly: GCF_000147115.1. Lineage (NCBI taxonomy): Eukaryota > Metazoa > Chordata > Mammalia > Chiroptera > Vespertilionidae > Myotis > Myotis lucifugus. The sequence continues at coordinate 1,649,554 of NW_005871086.1, read as the reverse complement.
CATCTTGTGACCACATGGGGGCGGCCATCTTGTGTGAGGGTGTTATGGTCAATTTGCATATCACCTCTTTATTATATAGGATGTAGAACTTCTATAATGAGTATTAACACTTAAAAAACTTTTTATTTTGAAATCATTGTTGATTTAGAGAAAGTTGTAAAGATGGCACACAAAGGTCCCATGTATCCTTTACCCAGTTTCCTCTAGTGATTACATCTTACCTAACTACTATAATATCAAACTAGGCAATTGACATTAACAAAGTGTATGTGTGTGTGTATGTGTGTGTGTGTGTGTGTGTTTCTATGCTATTTTATTTCATGTGTGAATTCATGTAACCACCACTGCAGTCAGGATATAGAACTATTTCATCACCACAAAAATCTCCCTTGTGGTACTTCTTTATAGTCACACCTACATCCCCATCTCCACCATCCTAACCCTTGGCAACCACTACTATGTTCTCCATGTCATATAAATGGAATCATACAGTACATGACCACTTGATCCCTCCCCTCCCATTTAGCAAAATGCCTTTAGGATCCATCTAATTTGTTGTGTGTACCACCAACAGGTCATTCCTGTTTATTATTTATTTATTCATTTATTATTTTATTTCAGAGAGGAAGGGAGAAGGAGAGAGAGATAGAAACATCAATGATGAGAGAGTCATCGACCAACTGCCTCCTGCACACCCCACACTGGGTATCGAGCCCACAACCCAGGCATGTGCCCTGACTGGGAATGGAACCCTGACCTCCTGGTTCATAGGTCGATGCTCAACCACTGAGCCACTGTGGCTGCCTCATTCCTCTTTGTTGCTGAGTAGTATTGCATGGTATATAAGTATCAGTGTTTGTTTAGCCCTTCTCCTATTGAAGGATATTTGGTATGTTTCCAGTTTTGGGCTAGGACAAATGAAACTGCTATTAACATTTGTGTACAGAGTTTTGTGTGGACATGTTTTCATTTCTCTGGGATAAATGCCTAGGAATGTGATTGCTGGGTTGTAAATATGTAAGTGTATATTCATTATTTTAAGAATCTGCCATACTATTTTGTAGGATGATTGTATCAATTTACATTCCCAATAGTAATGTATGAGAGATCCAGTTTCTCCGCATCTTTGCCAGTGTTTGATATTGTCACTATTTTTTTATGTGAGTCATTCTGATAAACGTGTAGTGATATCTTTCCACTGTAGATCTCTGGAGTTCTTCCTCTTCAGTCTTGTACCCCCTCTCATGCTCTGTCCTGTGAACTCTAATTGCATTGACCTCTTTGGACTCCCAATCTATCTTCCCAACTTAGCGTGATTGATAGACTCTGCCTGGGTTCCTTTTCTCTTTGCCACATGGCCCAGAAGCTCCAGGGAGTAAGCCCATTTTGTTTGTTTCCCATCTCTCAGTGATCACTATCCTGCATTGCCTGTTTGCCAATGTCTTGAAAATCTGTTTTTTTATAACTTGTTCATTTTTATAGGAGTTTCAGGCAAATTCCAGTTGCTGTTATTTCATCTTGACTGCAAGTGAAAGTCCATATTTTAGATTAATTTGAAATGAGAAGTAGTGCTTATGCTTAGAATCTAAGTATTAAAAGGCTTCATTGTCAATTTTCTAATCAGAGTATCTATCTCTCTCTATATAGCTCTATTAGCTATCTATCATTTATCTATCTAGCTATCATCATAGATTTTGCTTAACTAAAAGTCAGGAGTTCTACTATCAGAATTGCCATTACTTATCTATAGCATCTGAGACATTAACCTCTTTGAGTTACTTCCTTATTTGTGAAATGAAGTGTCAGTCCATATAAGCCTTAATTCCTACTTTGAGATTCTAGGATATTGTTTGACTTATTCTAGAAGCAGTGAGCAATGTTGGTAGCTGTAGTACTTAGTATGTGTTATTTCTAAATAGGAAAATGGAATTGATGGAATAATGAGCATGTGTTGGTAATATGTAATAGCAATAACAGCAATAGAATACATTTATCCTTTTATAGGCAGTATCTTATATAACATTCACAACATCCCTATGAAGTATTATGCAAATTTGGAAGAGGAGAAAACTCTAGTCATAAGAGGAAAAAACAAAAATAAAAACCTGTCCAGTCTAAAGGTTATATACTTAGACTGAACACAGAGGTCATTTCTTCATATTTAATTAAGGGTTACTTTCAAACAATCCCTAATAGGAAGAAAACTACTGGAGTTATAAAGAGGCAGGTGATGCACGTAGTTGAATATGCTACCCCTGCTGACTCTAGGCAACCAGATTCATCAGAGGATTCTTTATTCCCTCTCTATGTTGCAAATAGAATTCATCAAAATAAATGGGCAAACTGGGCACTAAAGAGGAATACCACAAACAAATTGTGAGGGTAAAATGCAATAAATGCCTTGCATGAAGTAAGTGCTCAATATTATTGATATTATTGTTTTTATTATTATTGCTGTAAATAATTATTGCTGTAAATTATCAATATCTACAAAGACCAACTTGGTAGACTTTGCAGATCACTGAAAAGGCTCCCAGACCACCATTTGAAAACTCTAGCTTGAATGATAAAATAAAACATTCTCCGTCAAGGGGCTTGCTTATGTCTTTGAGAGGGTTTGGATGGTGCTTTATTAATTTCCAAAGTGCTTTTAAAAATATTAACTCATGATGTCACTTTTAGTTAAAGAAGTGACTGGAATAAGCATTGTAAACTTTCTAGTTTTACTCACCCAGGTTATAGGGACTGATAGTGATGGTGCAGCTTTGGATATTCTCTTTTCTAGGGCTAAATGATCAGAATTGAAAAATCTAGATATTCTTATAGGAAATTGGCAGAGGAGTGGAGAGTGGAAAGCTGAGATGGGCTTCATAGGGAAGGTATGTAAAAACTCATGATTGACTCATATACTCAAAATGTTCAAATGTTCTAAAATGTGAAAAGCAAAACAGCCATTTTGGTGAGATGACCCAAATAAAAGCCAAAGATCTTGACATTCCAGAAGTGACAGGAAATGATTAAAGGACGTTTATCTGGAGGATATAAGGAAATTACTTGGTTTAAAATCCATGGGCAAGATCAGGGTGCTATGAACCACAAAAGAGTGGGTGCAACTCAGGAATGGAACAATTTATTGACAAAATCAAACTGCAGTTTCCCAGGCTCAAGACATTTCCTGTCTTGGATGTCTGGGTCTGTCTTCATGCCAAAATAGCCTTACTTCAAAGAGCTTGTGGGAGCAGAAAGGAGAATTGGCTTAGTATGTTTAATCAGTGCTGGGTGGGGTAAGTGGGAGGGGAGTAGGCTTAGGAATAAGTCTGGGTTTAAGAGCACGTGGACCACAAGGTGGTAATCATTTTTCTGAAGACCAACATCCAATGCACTTCTCAGAGGGAAGGCAACCCTGGGAGAGAAGAACTTGTTAAACAGGAGGAAACAATTTTGGAAGCTACTTAAGTGTGCAGGTAAGTCACAGTGGTGTTGGGTGCCCCAGGGAACAACATGGACTATACTTTCTCTTTTAAAAATTCAAAAATAATTGAAATATTTTCAATTTTAAAGAAAAATTACAATAATGATACAAGGAATCCTGAATATCCTTTATCCAGATACATTATTAAAAAAAACCCTTTTCCACTTTTTAAAAATAATTCTTTCTCTCTAAACACATACATAGTACACATATACATATAACCTATATTTTGAACCACACGGGGTTTGAGAATAGTTTGCATACACCATGCCCCTTTGCTCCTTAATATTTTAGGGTTCATTTCTTAAGAACAACGATTCTCTTAAATAATGATAGTACAATTTTATAAATTCAGTATATCAAGCATTGATACAATATTCCTACCTATTCAACAGATTATAGCCATTTTTTTTCTGTTAGGGAAGGCTTTTTTAAAAAAAAAACACATTTGTGGTTTTTAAAAAAAATATTTTTATTGATTTCAGAGAGGAAGGAAGAGGGAGAGAGAATCATTGATCCTCCAGGGAGTGGGCCTAGGCTGGCAGGTGGACACCCCCTGAGGGCTCCCAGACTGCTAGAGGGCGCAGGCTGGGCTCAGGGACTGCCCCCCCCCCACCCCCCGAGTATACGAATTTTTGTACACCAGGTCTCTAGTCTATAATAATTTCTCTCAAGGAAAGTGTGACACTGTAGTTGTTTGTCTTCTCAACCAGTCTCTTGGATTATTGGAACTAATTTCTGTTTGAGAGTCAACTTCCCTCTACTGTTGCCCCACAGATGAACCAATTTTCGAACCACTTCCCCTAGTTCTTCCTGTTCTGCAGGATCTTCAGGTCATTACACAACAACAGGGAAGGTGGTGGAGGAGAGGGACAAGAGGTGACTTGAGGGGCATGGGGTAATGTGGGGAAAGGGAGAGGAGACCCCAAAGGCTTTGCGGTCAGGGTTTAAGGAGCCTAGGGTCTCTAGTGGAGTCAAGTTTCATCTCAAAGTCAGTCCTTCCTTTTCCCTCCTTCCCTCTAGGCAAAATGAAGCTGACTCTGGTGCAAATCTTTTTTATGATGTTGCTGCTGTTGCTGGGCCTTGGGATGGGCCTGGGTTTGGGCCTTCGGATGGCTGCAGCGGTCCTGGAGGATAGTGATCAATCCCTGAATGAATTATTTTGGTCCAGTGACTCACAGGACAAGGCCGGAGTCACTAAGGAGGGAGAGGGCACCCGAACAACAGAAACCCTGCTGCTTAGCAACAAAGGAGTGGTACAACCTGGCTGGCCTGAAGAGACCATCGTCAATGAAGATGAAGTTGGAGGAAACAAGATGCTCAGAGCTGAGGCTCTCTCTCAGAGCAACAAAGACTATCCCAGGCTTGACCTGATGGCCCGGGAATGCAATACCATGATGGCACACAAGATGAAGGAGCACAACCACACATGCATCACCCAGTACACATTCATCCACGAGGAGCTAGATACAGTCAAAGCTGTCTGTAAGGGTCCTGTCATTGCCTGTGAGCTCCAGGGACGCAAATGTCACAAAAGCTCCCGTCCTTTTGATTTGACATTTTGCAGGTTATCCAAACCAGGCCAAGTCACTCCTCACTGCAATTACCTAACTTTCATTTTTGAAAAGTTCATTATTATATCCTGTAGTGACATGAAGGTCCAGGTAATACCTAATAGATAGTGAAGCAACTTACTTTCTTCTTTTTCTTCACCTCTCCTCTTCCTCTTTCCACTTCCTCTTTCTCATGCTGATTTCCTCCTCTTAGGTATTCTGCAATAAAGGTTCTGGGAAGAAAGACTGGCCTATTTTTTTATTATCCCCTCATGAAAGCACAATTCTTCTTTGCCCCAGGGTTCACACCGCTTGTATTGTGTTCCTGGGATTAGCAGTGGCAAAGTAGGTTAATGATATCTAGATAGGTTCTTCCTCTCATCCTATCTCCTGCCCTGGAAAGAGATTGGTGAAGAAATGTATTCCTGTGGTCCTGGTCATTAGTCTGTTCCTGGTCTGTTTGCCTTTGGGTGTGGACTACAAGAGTTTAATGCATCCCTTACCCATGTCTTTCCCTGCTACCCACCCTAAGCCTAGGTTGATAAACCTGGACTTCCCACACAGCACTTCTCCACTGCAGATGCAAACAAAAGTAATTGCATCTCTGACTGCAGCTGGAGAACTATGTGGAATGGGTGTTTTTCTTTCTTTTTTTCCTTTTTATTGGCTTTATTGGGGTAACACTGGTTAACAAAATTATCCAGGTTCAGGTGCACAATTCCACAACACATCATCTGTACACTGCACTGTGTGTTCTCCACCCCAAGTCAAGGGGACAAGGTCTGAATAGGGCCTAGATTTAGGAATTTAGGGGTCTCCTGGTAAGGTGTTATGGTCTTGCAGACCAAGACAGAACTCATTCTAGTGTCTTAATAGTTCACCATACAATGAATTGCGTGGCTTTTGGTTAAGAAGAAATCAAACTTGGGACCCTTTCACACTTCATTCCCAACCCTAAATGCTTTTGGTTCACCTACTGGACAAATTCCTAACATGGCTAATTTTCTCTGACATGCACTCTTCTTTCCTCTCCTCCCACCTCACATAGAAAGTCGCCCTCTGGTGTCTGGGACTGACTGGGACAAGCAGTGACATCTAGGTGAGGTACCCTGAGCTTGGACTGACACCTTTTGTCCTGAGTCTCATTTCTTTCAATCAGTTGCCTCCAAAGAGTTCTGAAACTTGTGCCCAGGGGGTCATCGTAGGCCCCTGAAGCCAGGCCCTGGTTCCAGGAGGGTGGCCTGGTAAGTGGATGGCTCCTTTTGGCTGGTGTAGTATTTCTTTTGTGGGATCACATGATAGCAGGTCACCAGAATGGTGCTGACATATTGATTTTGGGTGACTCAAACACATCCTGTACATAGGATAATTTGGGACTCTGGGTTATCAATGGTCACTACTGATCTTTGGACTTGAGCACATGTGTTGGAGGCTTTCAGCCATCCAAGTGCTACTCCTGTTCCATAGCACTTGACGGTGGCAGGGGTAGCAGTACACGTTTCTTTTCCTTTGAACCCCCAACTGCTGGCACCAGAGTGATTACTACACCCATTTGCAGGCTCCACACACATGGAAGTATGGGGGGCTGCTCCTGTCTCCTGCAAGGACTTGTGAGACCATTGTTTTGCAGTGCCAATGGGGCACTTCCAATCAATGTCCTCTTTGGCTCTGATTGATGGGTGATGGTCTACTTTCTCGAGTTGGTCCTAATCTGTGCAAAATGAAGGATAGTCATTACTTGCATAAACAGGACTGTTCTTTCACTCTGCCCAGGGGCTCCTTGCCTGTCCTTCTGGCTGGTGGCAAGTGTGGAAGGCAGGGATGTGGTGTGGTCAGTTATGAAAGAGGTCACATCCTAGGAATGCAGTGATCACGGCCTAAAGCAGTGGTCGGCAAACTGTGTCTCGCGAGCCACATGAGGCTCTTTGGCCCTTTGAGTGTGGCTCTTCCACAAAATACCACGTGCGGGCGCACATGTATAGTGCGATTGAAACTTCGTGGCCCATGCACAGAAGTCGGTATCTTGTGGAAGAGCCACACTCAAGGGGCCAAAGAGCCGCATGTGGCTCACGAGCTGCAGTTTGCCGACCACTGGCCTAAAGAGTTCAAGAGAAGATATAATTAGAAGATGTGTTATTTTGTGTTTACACTATATAATTCCGAAAGGCAAATTCCCCATGACCAGAAATCGAATTATTATTCTCATTCTCCTGCATACTCCAAGTGCTTTGGTCTGAATTTGTGTTTCCCCGCCCCCAATTCATGTTGGAATCCTAAAGCCCAATGTGAAAGTGTGAGAAAGTGGGGCCTTTGGGAAGGGATTAGGTCATGGACTCTTCATGAACAGGATTAGTGGTTTAATAAAAGAGATCCCCCAGAGCCCACTAGTCCCTTCTGCCATCTGAGAATTATATGAGGATCTTCAACCCAGAAGTGGGCCCTACATGACCATGCTGACACCCTGGTCTTGGACTTCTAGCTTCCAAAACTATGATATATAAATTTCTGTTGTTTATAAAATGACTGGTCGATGGTATTTTGTTCCAGCAAACTAATGAACTATGGTGCTAGGTAAGACTTGCGTTTGTGGCCATTATCAACAATGTAACCTTTAAAAAAAAATGTGCTACCTTTTTCTTGTGGTGAAAGATACAAAATTATCCAAGAATGAAGAAATGGTTCCTAGATTTAACAGGAAGAGATTGTGCCTGCATAGGACAAAGAATCTGCCTGTGTACTGATTGGACAATAAACAAATATACATCTTTTGTCTACCCATAATTCTAAATCTTCATTTGATAAGTCATTATACCAGCAGTTGGACATCCTCCGAGGGGTCCCGGATTAAAGAGGGTGCAGGCTGAGCTGAGGGACCCCCCCCCCCATCCCCGTGCATGAATTTTGTGCACCGGGCCTCTAGTCTATATAATAAAAGCCTAAGTGACCATTATGGCGAAACGACCAGAATGACCAGTTGCTATGATGTGCACTGACCACCAGGGGGCAGACACTCAGTGCAGGAGCTGCCCGCTGGTGGTCAGTGCACTCCCACAGGGGGATCGCCGCTCAGCCAGAAGCGAGGCTTATGGCTCTAGCTGAGCAGCAGGCGCAGTGGGCCAGGATGAGTACAAGTGGCATGGTGCCCAGTCCTGACTTGGGGTCCTCCCTGGCTGCCTACCACTTGGCACACTGTTATATCCCCTGAGGGGTCCCGGACTGTGAGAGGGATGTCCAATGCTGGCTTAGGTCCACTGGCAGTCAGATATCCCCCAAGGGGTCCCAGGCTGTGAGAGGGTGCAGGCTGGGCTGAGGGACCCCCCTCCAGTGCATGAATTTTATGCACCAGGCCTCTAGTCATTAACATAAAATAATAGAACATTTTAATAAAAATTAATATTTTTCTTGAACATTGACTTACCAGACACTGAATAACTGCACAAATTAATAAGCACAATGCAAATAAACCTATTTTTCTTGTTCTCCAAAAGCAAAATATTTCCTGTTGCATACATCAAACAAGTCAGTCCAAGACTTGACTAATGACATGGCAATTGGCTGCTAAAGTATTCACTGCTAGTATTAGTGGAGAGAAATGGTGCGCCTGCGCGTAAGGCATGAAAGGGAAATGAATGCAATATGATTATAGTAATCAGTCATTAATGAACATTGTAAGTTTGTTATTAATAATTATGTATAACAGGATATTATAAAAATTAAGTTATAAAATTTTTATTAAAACATTTCTTATATACCGTTATATTGACTGGGCCACAAAAATATTCATTGTGGGTCTTATGTGGCCCATGGGCTGAGAATTTGACATGCTCGTTGTACATATTCTAAGGAAGGGATGGAAAATTCATTTTACTTGAAGGTCTTCAAGGAGGTGAAGGGCAAGGGTTCAGGTTGAAGGTCACCTCAGGTAGGCAGGTAAGGTAGACTCATGTCAGTGTCTCATAGTGGTTAAACACACAGAATCTGGAACATTTGAAATGAATAAAACTAAAAAAAAAAAAGACCGTACCCTTTTATGTAATGATGTTTACTTTGAATTCATATTAGTTCACACAAACACTCCATCCATGCTTTTGTTCCGGCCCTCCGGTCCAGTTTAAGAACCCATTGTGGCCCTCGAGTCAAAAAGTTTGCCCACCCCTGCTCTAGAATGTCAGTGTCTCATAGTGGTTAAACACACAGAATCTGGAACTGCACAGCCTATGTTCAGATCCTAGTTCTATCATCTACTAGCTGATCTTGAGTAAATAAACCCTCGGTTCTTGTTCATCAGTAAGTGGGAAATATCCTGAAGCAGAACTAACAGAATGTCTTGTACATTTTAGGTGCTCCATGTATATGTATATGTATATGTGGAGGAGGCAGCTGATCGATGTTTCTCTCTCATCGATGTTTCTAACTCTCTATCCCTCACCCTTCCTCTCTGTAAAAAATCAATAAAATATATTTTAAAAAAAGATAGGCTTAAGTCTCAGGGGAAAGGGCAGATGTGGGGGGAGGGGGTCAATGGGGAATAAAAAGGAGATATCTGTAATACTTTCAACAATAAAAATAATTTTTTAAAAAAGTGATATTAATTCCCCTCTCCTTGAGTGTGGGCTCAACTTAGTGATTCAGTTCTAATGAACAGAACATGATCAAAGTGAGTGACGACATGCTGCTTCCAAGGTAGGTCAAAGAAAGCATTGGACTTCGTCCTCTCCTTCTCCTTCCCACTTCTCCTCCTCCTCCTCCTCCTCCTCCCCTTTTTTTTTTTTTTGTTAGAACAACTCAGCAAAATAAAAGTACCATTTATTGTTGGACAACATTGTTTCACACACACATCAAACAGGCCAACAACAATAACAACAAGAACCCCACAATAAATAACAATATCATAGACCCCCCCCCCCAAAAAAAAAGGATAAAAAAGAAACCTTTTTATCTTTGGCCTTCTTAAAGATCTCATACAAGCCAGCTACTTATAGTATAGCTAAGTACATATACAAAAAAGTTACTGGAATGCTTGGAATAAGATTTTTGTTGTTGTTGCTTTTTTAATAAAGTTTTTTTTCTCCTTTGAGATTTTAATGAACATGGTCACATCACAAATAAAGCCAGAAGTTGGACAGAGAATGCGCCAAAGGCTGGTTTGGTCATCCCAAGGTCATTAAAAATGGCTGACCTCTAACAATATGTACAAAAATATAAAAGGCCAATACAAACACATTTTCCTTTTTAAAGTTGTGGGGGTTTTTTGTTGTTGTTTTTTTTTAAAGCAGGGCCTTGGAAGTTTTGGTTCTTTTTTTCTCCCCTGTTGCAAATTGACATTGTGGGTTTGGCTGGGCGGTGATGCTACCGCGGTGGGTAGGCAGGTGGTGGTGGTGGGGGGCGGGGGGGGGGGGCGGGGAGTCTCTACTGAACGAGACCACGTTCACATTCTAGAGGGGAAGTGGAGGATGAATAGCTCACGGAGGCTTTCATATATTTTTTAAGTTTAGCTTTTCCTGTTTTGCTGTCTAGTCATCCTCATCGGTCTTCTGCTTCCAGCATCGTTATCCTCATGATCTTCAGCTGCCCGTTTGCCCGTCGCTGCCTCAGCATCCTCCTCTTCATCTCCCTCCTCCTCCTCCTCCTCCTCCTTCTCCCTCTCCCTCATTGTCAGCTTCCTGCTCCCCATTTTCCTCATGAGCGGTCCCATTCGCAGGTGCAGCTCTCCCATTCTCTGCCTCCTCCACAGCTTCCTTCTTCTCCTTTAAGTCCTTGGTGGTGAGCTCGGAGCTGGTGTCCAAGTCCCTGTCTGGGGCACGCGGGTGATCCGATGCAGCGGATTTTTTATTTTTTTTTTAAGCGGGTGTTGGAGGACTCTGGCCAAGAAGCGGAGGTGACTGCAGCGACAGAGAGGCAGCCACGGGAACAATGCAAAGATGGCTTTTGGGGCAGCCAGTCAGCCTTGGGCTTCTTGCTCTTGAATCACTTGCTCTGGGCTGAGCTGGGCTGAGCTGGAGCCAGACGCTCAAGCAGCCGAGGGAGAGCACCACGTGGTGAGGAACTGAGGTCTTGCGAACGGCAGCAGGCAGGACCTAAGCCTCCTCCCGAGAGCCATGCGGTGAGCTTTCTTGAAACCGACCCCTCCAGCCCGTCTGAGGGCTGCAATACCCGCTGACATCTTGACTACAACTTCATGAGAAACCCTGATCCAGAACCACCTTCTTCCAAGCTCCTGACCCTTAGAAACTGTGACAGAATAAATATTTGTTGCGTTAAGTAGCTAAGTTTTGAGGTAATGTGTTACACAGCAATAAGTAAACAGGATAGTTATGAAATGCAAGATTTTCACCCTGGCTCATTGTGGGTTTTATTTTAATTTCTCCACTCATGGTCATTACTTTCTTTTCTTTATCTGGGGCCTAAAGTTGATTACATTTATCTCCCACCCCAGTTAATAATTGACCTATCAACTTAGTTAAAAACCGTAGACTTATTTCCAGGACATATAGACTTTTGAAATGTATCAACTTGTCTCCAGAAATGTTGGATTACTACTTATTCCGATCATATATATTCCTCACAAAGAAAAATAACATTCCATGTTGTTATGGGTTAGTGTACTAGACTGTTAAGAATATAAACTAAAAAATACATACCCTCTTTAAAAGGGTAATTTTATAAGATGTACTAAGAGCTCCTTATATCTATTTTTTCATATTACTTGATCCAGGGATTTTACATTTCACAATATATCCTAAAAACTTAATTTGGCAAGTACTTAAAGCTGCATGAATTAGGATGTTCACAGTCGCATGGTTTATAATAGTAAAAAGTGGAAAATCCTTAATGTCCGGCCATAGGGGTTATTTAAATAAGTAGTCTAACAGTGAAATACTATTCAGCCCTTTAAAGTAATAATGAAAATCTACATTTATTAACATGAGAGAATATAGATGTGTTCAGTGAAGAAAAGTTTATAGTGTATTTGTTATGATTCTGTTTTATGAAAATATGCATGCATTAAAAATTTATATATATACTTGTATTTAAAAAATCCTAGAAGGATATATGTCAAAACGTCATCAATGATTAACTTTCAGTGTTAAAATTTAGTGTAATTTTAATTAATGTTCTTAGTTTTTCTCCTAGTAATTTAATTAATCAAGAAAAAAGCAAAATTCATTGTAGAAAATTAGAAAAATACGAAGGGTTATGGTCAAATGTACTTACACTATTCAAAGTTAATCACTCTAACTATTTTGGTGCATATACTTTTAGCCTTTTTATGTGCAAATATAAATACAACATTAATATCCTTAAAAGCAAAATTAGAATAAAATATGATTTGCAGTTTTGTATTATACTTTAAAAATATATTTTTAAATGTCTGAAATAATACCAAAGTCACAGAAAAATTGCAAGTCCTGGACAAAGAACTCCTTTATCCCTGAATACTTTAGTGTGTCCTTCTTATAAACAAGGATATTTGCATACATGACCACCATGCAACCTTCGAAACCAGGACATTAACATTGACATTATAGTAACATCTAACGCAGACCTTATTCAAACTTTACCATTTGTCCAATAATGTCCTTTATAGCAAAAAGACTCAATTCAGAGTGATGTGAGTTTTTTTAGTTGTCGTAGTTCTCTATTCTCCTTGGGTCTGATATAGTTCCTTAGGCTTTCTTTGACTTTAACTCTTTTGAAGATTATAGGCAAGTTATTTTGTAGACTGTCCCTCAGTGTTTGTCCTGATTGGATTCAGATTCTTCATCTTTAGCAGAGATGTCACAGCCATGAGGCGTGTTCTTCCCACTGCAGTCTAGCAGTTCCCTTTCAATTCCAGTTTGATCTGTTTGATCTTGGCTCAGGTGGAATTTGCCAGGTTCCTCTATTGAAGCTACCATTATTTTTCTTTTGAAACTAATAAATATTATATCACCAACAATGCTATTGTTGAGAAGTCTGGTGCCATGAGTCTTTTTAATTTCGTGAACAAGCTTTAAGGATCTTGTTACGCCTGTGTTCTCAATTTTCACATCGATGGGAGTATGTATAGGTCATATTGCACTGGAGGAGGAATGGTGGTGGTGATAAGGCAGGATAATAAGAAGCTAGGAAAATTCCTAGGGCCCAGCTGCGTGACTCAGTGGTTGAGAGTTGACCTATGAACCAGGAGGTCACGTTTTGATTCCCAGTCAGGCCACATCCCCAGGTTGTGGGCTCGATTTCCAGTGTGGGGCGTGCAGGAGGCACACAATCAATGATTCTCTCTCATCAATGATGTTTCTATCTCTCTCTTCCTCTCTGAAAAATCAATTAAAAATATATATTAAAAAACACACAAGAAAATTCCTGGGCAAGTGGAATGGGGAAACTGAGACAAAATAATTTAATAAGGCCAAACAATTTGAACAACTTACAGATAGCTAGTAAATCACAAGACCTTATCTTCCTTAACCAGGGACACTTGAGAACAAATGGTTTGTATCTCTCCTCCCTAACCAGAGAATATATAACTTAAGTCACCCTGGTCAGGGAGATAGAGAACAGAGACACAGTTGATGCCCTTTGTACCAGCCAAATCTAAGGATGGACAAAGGCGGGGGAATAAATAACAAAAATTCTATTAGAGTCACACAGATCCAAGATAAAGTAAAGCACTGAAGCTGACCAGAGAGCTCATTTTGATACATCAGCATAATAAAAACACACTGGGAAGCTGTTGGATATTCTGCTAAAACCCTCCCTTAAGATTCTTTCCCACAGAAGAAAGATAAAACCCCTCAAAACAACCCAGTATTGGCTCTCTCTAGAGTCTAGAACAGTGATGGCGAACCTTTTGAGCTCGGCGTGTCAGCATTTTGAAAAACCCTAACTTAACTCTGGTGCCGTGTCACATATAGAAATTTTTTGATCTTTGCAACCGTAGTAAAACAAAGATTTATATTTTTGATATTTATTTTATATATTTAAATGCCATTTAACAAAGAAAAATCAACCAAACAAATGAGTTCGCGTGTCACCTCTGACAGGCGTGTCATAGGTTCGCCATCACTGGTCTAGAACATGCCCATGCCTTTTCCTGGAGATGAACTTTTTACTTTCCTTCTCCTAAACTCGAAGGGTACCCATGAGACTTGCAGCCAGAGGACAAGTGAGCAGCGGCAGCTCCTCCTGGGCTTACCCCCTAAAGGTTCCCTTCCCAGTGAGTTGACAGCAGCCCCACCTTAGCTCACTTCTTTCCTATAACATTTCTAGGGAGCCAAAGTCAGGTACTGCATAGGCTCTCTCCTGTTGCTTCTTCTACCCTAAGTCCTTCCTTTGTTTCACTGTCCCCAGCTTTAATAAGCATACTCTCAAAATCACCTGGATGTTTCCTGCATCTCAAGAACCCACACACTACAGGCCAGCCTGAGGCAGATCCAGTCTAGGCCCAGTCCCTCGCTGGTGACAGTGATGATAGGGTTTCATCTGGACACACAAATTTTCAGGCCTGGGAAATTTACTTTATTAAATTTTCAATTTTTCTTTTCCTCTCTTTTTTTTTTCTTTCTGGAACTACATGAATCAAATATTGGATCTCTTGAATTGCTTTTCTATAATTCTTATTCTTTCTTCTATGTTTTTCTTGTATTTTGGGACTAAATTCTTGGAAATTTACTTTATTTTATCTTTTGACCCTAATACTGATTCTTTTCTTACCCCTGACATTTAAAAACAACAACTTTATTCTTGAGAGTATTACAGATGTCCCCTCCTTTCTTTCCCCATTGCCCACCTACACCCGGATCTCACCCCACCACAACCTTTCACTACACTATTGTCTGTGTCCATGGGTAATGCATATCTATATATATATAAAAGCCCAGTGACCATTACGGCAGAACGACCAGAACAATCGGTCACTATGACGCATACTGATCACCAGGGGGCAGACGCTTAATGCAGGAGCTGCCCCCTGGTGGACAGTGTGCTTCCACAGCAGGAGTGCTGCTCAGCCAGAAGCCGGGCTCACGGCTGGCGAGTTCAGTGGTAGGAGCCTCTCCTGCCTGCACAGCAGCGCTAAGGAGTGGTGTGCCAAGTGATAAAGAGCAAGCAGGTGGGTGGTAAGGAGCGAGGGGTCCAGGATTGCGAGAGGGATGTCTGACTGCCAGTTTAGGCCCAGTCAGGCCTAAACCAGCTGTTGGACATTCCCTCAAGGGTCCTGGATTGCAAGAGGGCACAGGCTGGGCTGAAGGGAACCCCTCCCCTTCCCACTTGCACGAATTTCATGTATCGAGCCTCTAGTATGCATATAAGTCCTTTGATTAATTTCTTCCTACTTCCCTTCCTCCTTCCCTCTGAGATTTGTCAGTCTGTTCCATGTTTCCAGGCCTCTGGTTCTATTCCATTTATTACTTTACTTTGTTCATTAGATTTCTTGTTTGCTTATTTTGATGTTTAGATTCAGTTGTTGATAGATATGTATTTATTGCCATTTATTGTTCATATTTTTTTTTACTTTTTTTTCTTCTTAAAGAAGACCCTTTAACATTTCTTGTAATAATGATTTGGTGGTGATGAACTCCTTTAGCTTTTCCTTGTCTGGGAAGCTCTTTATCTGGCCTTCAATTCTAAATGATAGCCGGGATCTCAGAGCTGGAGTTGAAACAGTGTTTCGATTATAGAACCCAAACAAACCAGATACCTGCTTTCAGCAACCGAGGCCTAAGAGCTGGAGCCAAGCCTCAGAGCTAAAGCTGGCCCAGAATAAAAAAAGAAAAGAAAAAAAGGAGCGGTTGGGAGCTTCAGTCACCCGCCAGCCTGGAAACAGCCCTCAGCCCCTCACCCAGACTGGCCAGGCACCCCAGTGGGGACCCCCACCCTGAAGGGTGTGTGACCAGCTGCAAACAGCCATCATCCCCTCATCCAGGCTGGCCAGGCACCCCAGTGGGGACCCCCACCCTGATCCAGGACACCCTTCAGGGCAAACCAGCCAGCCCCCACCCGTGCACCAGGCCTCTATCCTATATAGTAAAAGGGTAATATGCCTCCCAGCACCGAGATCAGCAGAGCCGCGAGCCCTCCCGGCACCGGGATCAGCGTGACAGGGGGCAGCGCCAAACCCCCTGCTGATTGCCCTGCGCTTCTGTGTTGTGAAAGGGGGGGGGGGCCCAAAACCCTTCCTTATCCGCCCTGCTCCGGTTCGGGACAGGGGGAGGGTCCCCCCACCCCCCTGAACAACCCCGGCTCTTGTGCCTTGATAGGGGGGAGGTCCCTCAAACCCCTTGATCCGGCCTTGGGGTTTTTTTTTTTAAAAGGGTGGGGGGGCCCCCAACCCCCTTGACCGGCCCTTGCTTTTGGGGGTGAAAAAGGGGGGGGGCCCAAAACCCCCCCCCCCCCCCACGGGCCTGCTCTGTGTGTGACGGGGTAGAGCCCCCCCCCCCCCCCCCACGGGCCCTGCTCTGTGTGTGACGGGGTAGAGCCATAACCTCCCCATTGGCCCTGCCCTGAGTGTGACAGGGTGCGGTGCCCCAACCCCCTGATCCGCCCTGCTCTGTGAGTGACAGGGGGGAGCTCCTCAATGTCAGGGCCAGCCTGACAGGGTTGAGCCGGGCTGAGGCAGGGAGGTGGGAATTGAGAAAAGAAAGAAAGACAGGAAAGCGGGGTCGGGAGGACCCCAGTTCTCTCGATGAACTGAAGCAACTTTATTAGCCACACAATCTTATTTATACACAACACACTGAATAGGAGGTCTGTCAAGAGGAATGTATTCTTTGTTCCTCTTAATCTCTAAGGGAAGGACACAGCAGAAGGACAAGTTCTCAGTACAGCATATCTCAGTAAATAGTTACAGACTTCTTGGTAAGCTATGAAAGGCTGTTCTCATTCTACAAATGTTGCTCTTATTCTACTGATAAACGCCATCCAAACAAGTCTGGGAAAACTGTGTGGGTGAGGATCTCTGCCTTGCTAGCCCCTACAGGTGCAAGGACCTTGCCAGCTTACATCTGGCCCCCAACACCTCAACCCCCTGATCGGCCCTGCTCTGTGCGTGACAGGGAGTGGCTCCACAACCTCCCCATCGACCCTGCCTTGGTGTGACAGGGGGCGGTGACCCAACCCTCCAATTGGCCCTACCCTGAGAGTGACTGAGGGTGGCATCACAACCTCCTGATCTGCCCTGCTCTGTGCATGACAGGGGGCGGCGCCCCAACTCCCCAATCGGCCCTGCTCTGAGCCTGACCAGGGGCTGCACCTAGGGATTGGGCCTGCCCTCTGCCACCCAGGAGCAGGCCTAAGCCAGCAGGTCGTTATCTCCCGAGGGGTCCCAGACTGCGAGAGGGCACAGGCCGGGCTGAGGGACCTCCCCCCCACCTGGAGTGCACAAATTTTTGTGCACTGGGCCTCTAGTCTATATATATAAAAGGCTAAGTGTCTGTCCGTCTGACCGGTAGCTATGATGCACACTGACCACCAGGAGGCAGATGCTCAATGAAGGAGCTGCCATGACAGACACTGGTGCTGACAAAGCAATACTCAGCCTCCCCCAAGTGGGACACAGGCCATGCCACCAACCCAGAGTGACATGCCACCAAATCACAGCCAACACTGCCAAGACCCTGGTGCAAAATGCAGCCCACATCCCAGTTCAGCCTGGAAATGGTCACTGTGGACACTGGGTAATGACATCATGTAGCAATGCCTGGCTTCCTATCCCTAGTGACTAGCCTTCTTGGAGTTTCTTCAACCCAGGAACCCGACTTGCTTTATAGCCAGGTGCAAACATTTTACAGTTTAACCAAATGTTTGTGAAGTGTTTTCACGTGCCTCATCTCATTTGCTCTTCACAGAAATCCTGGAGTTGGTAGATAGGAGAGTCGGTAGAATCCTATTTTTTTTTCATTAGTTTCTATCTCTCTCTTCCTCTCCCTTCCTCTCTAAAATAAATAAAAATATATTAACAAAAAATATCAACAAGCCATAAGTGTTAGCGAGGATGTGAAGAAAAGGGAATCCTAGTACACTGCTGGTGAGAATGCAGACTGGTGCAGCCACTGTGAAAAACAGTATGGAGTTTCCTCAAAAAATGAAATATGGAACTGCCATTTTACCCAGTGATCCCACTACGAAACTGAAAACACCAATCAGAAAGAATATATGCACCCCTATGTTCATAGCAGTGCTATTTACAATAGCTAAGATCTGGAAACAGTCCACGTGCCCATTGGTAGATGAGTGGATAAACAAAAAACAACAGTGGTACATTTACCATGAAACTGTAAAAAAGAAGGATCTCTTACCCTTTGAGACTGCATGGAAAGACCTGGAAAGTATTATGCTAAGTGAAATATGCCATCAGAGAAATACAAGTATCACATGATCTCATTCATATGTGGAATCTAATGAACAAAATAAACTGATGAACAAAATAGATCCAGAGATAATAGAAGTATGGAACAGACTGATGAATTTCAGAGGGAATTCAGGGGTAGGTGGGTGGGTGGGTAGAGATTAACCGAAGAATTTATATGCATACTAGAGGTCTGGTGCATGAAATTCATGCACAGGTAGCGTTTCATGCTGCCGACCGGGGCCTTCCTTCATTCCACGTTATCCCGTGGTGATCAGAGCAGGTCATAACTAGCAGTCGAATTCCTGGTTGGTCAACCTCCCGAGGGGACAATTTGCATATCTTTTTATTAATAGGATATGCATAACATATGGACACAGACAATAGTGTGGTGAAGGCCTGGGTGGGGGTAAGGGGGCAATTGGATTTAGGGTGGGGGGGTCAGTGGGGAAAAAATGGGGGGCATCTGTAATACTTTCAACAGTAAAGATTAATTAAAAAAAATACCACCACCCCTCATTGCCCCTGTGCCAGCATTTATAATGTGTTTGAGTTTACCACCAGATGGCACCAGCATACTAGTCTCATGATCAGAACTGGAAAATGGGTGTTTCACTTTCTCACATGTCTTAAGCTTTTTTAATACATTTGAGTATTTTAGCACTCATTTTACTGAATAAAATGTGAAAGGTTATATACTAATAAGTTAATCATAACTTCCATAGATGATAGAATATGATTAATCTTTGAGTACTATTCTTAGTCTTCAACAATTAACATGTATTATTCAAGTGATAAAAATCAAAATGATGTATCTCTGTAACACAGTTGAATTTCAATATCAAATGTTATGATATATAGCTCTTAACATTTGGGAGGGAAAGAAATTAACATAGATACAAGTTGGTGACTCACTAATTATTTTCTTGTCACTGTTTTATATTATTCCAAACCTAATCTCATAAACAAATTTATGAGAATGATTCTTTTCACCCAATTCCCTTAAAAAATTTAGACATTTCCCACTTCCCCATCTTCCTTCTCCACATTTTAGAACTCTATAACTATGTCTTTTTTATTTCTTTTAAAATATAATAATATAAATCAAACATATAGAAAAGAATAAAAATAGTAATATAACACACCCAGACACTTCCATCAATTGTTTTCATCAATATTTTTAAATGCTAATGTTTGGTCATATTTGGTTCATATATTTTACTTATCAATTTAAAAAAAAAAGAGGATGTATATGCAGCTAATGTTACTCCCCTATTCTTTTCTCCTCATTCCCCAGAAGAAACTTCTAAAATGATATTGGTGATTATTTTCCCTGTGGATTTTTAATGCTTTTATTAACTCTGCATATACCATAAACAATAAATATACATATAGTGTAATATTTTATGTTTTTTTAATGTACATAGATTATCTCATGTTATGCATATCATTTTGCCACTCGCAATTAACAGTCAACATTTTAATTGAGATTATCCACACTAATATATGTAGATCTGTTTATTGATTTTTACTATGATATTGTATAAGTATAGTGGGTTATTTTTTCCTTTATAAATTGGTATTTAACTTTCCTAATATTTGTTATACAAATAATGCTTTAATGAACTTTCTTGTGCATCTTTCTTCACTTATATGTGTGTTTCTCTAGAATATATACTTATAGGAAGAATTCCAAGTTATGATGCATATGCAGTTGTAGCTCATTGTCATAATAGTTTACATTTCCATATTACCAGTGAGATTGAACATCTTTTAAAGTGCTTAATGACCATTCACATTACTGCTTCTGCCTCTTCTGAGAATTATTAGTTAAGTTAGAGAACATTTGCAAAATATAGTAAAAAAAACAACTTACCTATATCTTTAACCCAGTTTCCCCAATTGTTAACATTTTACCACATTTGTTTTAGAATTCTATCAATCACTTTTGGGGGAACCATTTGAAAGTAACTTTCAAACATGATGCCTCTCTATCACTAAATATTTCTATGAATTTCTAAGGACATTCACTTAAATATCCACAATTATCAAAATCAGGAAATTGACATGCTATCATATTGTCTTATCTAAAGACCTTATTCATCATTCACCAACTCTCTTAATAATGTTTTTTATGCTTAATATTTTAAATGCCCTTACTGGCTATTACTTAATGCACTTGATTTTTTATTGAAGTAAAGTCCAATTCAGTGTCATTTAGTACATTCAGAGTGTTATGCAACCACCACCTCTATATAGATGCCAAACATTTTACATCCTAAAAGAAAACCTTGTATCCATTAAGCAGTCACTCCTGATTCTTCCCTCTCTTCACCCTCTGGCAAACACCAGTCTGCTTTCTGTCGCTATGGACTTACCTATTCTGCATATTTCACACAAATATTGACATTTTATGTCTGATTTCTTTCACTTAGCATAATCTTTTCCAGTTTTGCCCTCACTGTGGCATGTGTCAGTACTTTTTTTCATTTTTATGGTTGAATAATATCCTATATAACAAAAGGGTAATATGCAAATTGACCCTAATGGCAGAACGACCAGGAATGACTGGTTGCTATGACGCGCACTGACCACCAGGGGGCATACGCTCATTGCAGGAGCTTCCCTGTGGTGGTCAGTGCACTCCCACAGGGGGAGCTCCACTCAGCCACAAGCTGGGCTGACGGCTGAGAGCACAGTGGCGGTGGTGGGAACCTCTCCCACCTCCTCCACAGCCGCCTCCTCTGCAGCATTAAGGGTGTCCGGCTGCAGCTTAGGTCCGCTCCCTGGGGGATCGAGCCTAAGCTGGCAGGTGGACA
Organism: Myotis lucifugus; assembly: GCF_000147115.1. Lineage (NCBI taxonomy): Eukaryota > Metazoa > Chordata > Mammalia > Chiroptera > Vespertilionidae > Myotis > Myotis lucifugus. The sequence goes on along the minus strand of NW_005871086.1, from coordinate 1,628,383 downwards.
TCCCCTGAAGTGTCCTGGACTGCGAGAGGGTGCAGGCCAAGCTGAGGGACCTTCCCAGCTCCCTGAGTGTACAAATTTTTGTGCACTGGACCTCTAGTTTTATTATACGAATACTAGAAGCCTGATGCACTTGGGGCAGGGTGGGTCCCTCAGCCCGACCTGTGCCCTTTCACAGTCCAGGACCCCTTTGGGGATATCTGACTCCACGGAGAGCAGGCCTAAGCTGGCAGTTGGACATCCTTAGCATTGCTGCAGAGGCGGGAGAGGCTCCCACCACTGCCGCTGCCTTTGCCAGCTGTCAGCCCAGCTCTGGCTGAGGGCACTGATCACCAAGGGATAGCTTCTGCATTGAGCGGCTGCCCCCTGGTGGTCAGTGTGCATCATAGTGACTGGTCGTTCTGCCATTTGGTTGATTTGTATATTACCCTTTGATTATATAGGACTAGAGGCCTGGTGAACAACAATTTGTGCACTGGGGGGGGGGGGTGTCCCTCAGCCCAGCCTGTGCCCATTTGCAGTCTGGGACCCCTCAGAGGATGGTCCGGCTTGTTTCGCCCCCGCTTCCCTCCACCCCCTGGCCTGGCTTGTTTCGTTCCCGCCTCCCTCCGCCCCCCAGCCTGGCTTGTTTTGTTCCCACCTCCCTCCACCCCCCAGCCCAGCTTGTTTTGTTCCCACCTCCTTCTGCCCCCCCCCCCCGGCCCAGCTTGTTTCGCCCCCACCTCCCTCTGCTGCCCGGTTTGTTTTGCTCCCGCCTCTGCCACCCAGCTTGTTTTTGGCCGCCTGGCTTGCTTATTGTGCTTATTAGCCAATGGGAGGTAGAGCGAAGGTACGGTCAATTACCATGTTTGGCTATTATTAGATAGGTTTTTAACCATCATTAAAAACTATGAAAATAGCAACTATTGTTGAGGATGTGGAAAAATTGGAACCTGCCTACATTGCAGGGCCCAATCGCATCTATCTGCTTTTAAACCCATGCATTAAGTTTTTATTTCAGTGGTATTTTTTAGTTCTGGTATTCCATTTATTATTTTGGCATTGTTTTTGTTGCCTACCATAACTCTCAACCTGTGTTAATTTTATTGCTGTGTAATACATTACCACAAGCTTAGTAGCTTAAAACAATATATATTTCTTATCCCACAGTTCCGTAGCTCTGAATTTTAGCTCAGCTGGGTTCTCTGTCCAGTGTCTCATACTCCAGAAGTCAGCTGACCTGAACTCTTGGGGGAATTTGGGGAAGAATTTGCTTCCAAACTCATCCAAGTGGTTGGCTGAATCCAGTTCCTTTTGGTTGTCTTAAAGCTGGCTGTTGGCCAGGAGTCACACTCAGCTTCCAGGGCCACCTGTTATTCCAGGCCAAGTTGTCCCCTCCATCGTAAAGCCAGCAGTGGAAAATCCCCACGTAGCAACACCCTCACAAGCTGAATTCCTTTTTTCAGTTCACCTAGATGAATTAGGCCCACTGATGTTAATCTCTCTTTCTTTAAGTCAACTGTTCCCTAAACCATAACATAATGAAGTGACTATCCCATCATACTCACAAGTGCTGCCACACTCAAGGGAAGGAGATAATGAGGGGCATGTACAAGCAGAGGCAGCCTCTTAGAGGTCATTTTGGTAGTATTAGAACTAGACTACCACACTGTATTTGTGTATGGACATATTTTTATGTATTTAGACATATTAGTAATACAAAAATTTGTACCTAATAACTCAGTTTTCTTAATTATGTGGGGATTGTCTGTTTTCTCAGTGTCTTTTGTTCTTGGGTTTACTCTCATAACTTGCCTTCTTGTACAGTGGTTATTTTTTATTGTATGTTGACTATGGTATATAATGAAAAATTAGAAAGGGAATTTGAGGCTCTGAAAAACGTTATTTTCCTCCATGAGAAAACAATTGTTTTTTTTGCAAGAAGTAGGGCTTGTACCATTAACAATCCTAGTTAAATTAATTAATCAGGTTTGAGGTTGGGATTTAGTCCATGTGAGGGTAAGTCTATTTCTGGTTCATTCTAATCCTGAAATATCTTAGCATTCTAACCGAACACCCCTGATATTATCAGATGTCTCCTCATTCTGGGGTCTTAAACTTTAATTTTTGTTTACTCAGGCCTGTGAATTTGAGTAAAGTTCACCTCACCTTCCCAAATGGCACATTTGAAATTGGCATTGCCTAAGGGGGACAGTGACCCCAAATGTCAGGCTCAGCTATCTCCTTTCCTGAAACAACCCCATAATTCATCACTAACTTGGTACTCTCTGATACCTTCAAAGAGATCTAACATTTTTTTTGTTCAGCTCTTCCAATTATTTTAGCAAGGGATTGGTGTGAAACCACCTATTCTACCATGCCAGAAGCTGAAATAGTGGAATAGTAAAGTAGTGGAGACACATTGGACTATCCTTTGAAAGTCAGTGGAGTTGTTCATTAGATTCCACATAGGAATGAGATTATGTGATACTTATCTTTCTCTGACTGGTTTATTTCACGTAGCACAATACTCTCCAGGTCCATCCATACTCTTGCAAATTTTAAGAGTTCCTTCTTTTTTACCATCATGATAATATTCCATGGTGTAAATGCACTACAGCTTTTTTTATCCACTCATCTGATAATGGGCACTTGGGCTGTTTCTAAATCTTAGCTATTGTAAAGTGTACTGTATGAACATAGGGGTGCATATATTCTGATTGGTGTTTCAGGTTTCTTGGGATATATTCCTAGAAGTGGGATCACTGGATCAAATGGGAGTCCCATTTTTAATTTTTTGAGGAAACTCCATATGATTTTCCACAATGGCTGCACCAGTCTGCATTCTCACCAGCAGTGTACTAGGATTCTCTTTTCTCCACATCCTCACTAATACTTATGGCTTATTGATTTTTTTTGTTAATATATTTTTATTAATTTCAGAGAGGAAGGGAGAGGGAGAGAGAGATAGAAACTTCAATGATGAGAGAGAATCATTGATTGGCTGCCTCCTGCATGCCCCCTGCTGGGGATTGAGCCCACAACCTGGGCATTATGCCCTTGACCAGAATTGAGCCTGGGACTCTTCAGTCCACAAGGTGATGCTGTAGCCACTGAGCCAAACCAGCTAGGGCTGTTAATATGTTGAGGATAGCGATTCTGGTAGGTGTGAGGTGATATCTCATTGTTGCTTTAATTTGCATCTCCCCAGCAGGGGAGCAGTTAGAGGTGATCAGGCCAGCAGGGGAGCAGCTAGGGGTGGTCAGGCAGGCAGGCAGAGTTGGTTAGGGGCACTCAGATTCCCGCTGCAGAAACTCCTTCCGCTCCTTCTTCTTGTTCTGGCATCGGGGCTGCCACCACTTTTTTCTTTTTCCGGCGCCTTTTCCTCCGCTCCTCTTCCTCATCTAGCTCACTTTTCACAGGCGGAGGCCTCTTGCCCAGTTTCACCTCCAGGAAGCGCAAAGGGGCGATCATGGCCCAATGTGGTGGATGTCAGTGTATTTCAGCTCCTCTGCAGTCAGGGCCCAGCTGGGGAGTCCAGTCAGCGGGCCGAGCCCTGGCAGAGAGCCCGCAGTCATGGAAGGGTCCCGGATCTGCCCAGGCATCATAGCGGGAGGAGTGGCAGTCCAGCCCTGCAGAAGCTGCGGCGGGAGGCTGCGACCCCGGGGCCTGGGCCAGGCTGCAGGCAGCATGGCCACTCAGGAGCCGCCGTGGTGCAGCCCTGCCCTGCAACATCCACCACTGCCAGCGCCTCCTGTCGCAGCCACTGAGCATCCCTCCTGCAGGCTGTGGCCTGGGTCTCCCTCTCTGAGGCGATCAATCGTGGGGCCTCACCGCCCCTAACTACTCGCCTGCCTACCTGATCACCCCAATCACTTGTCTGCCTGTCTGATCTCCTCTAACCGCTTGCTGCGGGGCAAGGCCAGCCCTGCGAGGGACCTTCTGCCTACCTGATCACCCCTAACCGCTTGCTGGGGGGTGGGGCCAGCCCTACAAGGGGCTGTGGTGGTTCTGGTCATTATGCTCTTTTGGTTCCTGGGCTTTTATTATATAGGAATCCCAGGCCAAACAAAATTATCAACTTAAAAATTAGCCTGCTATATTGGTCAAACATGTAATTAACTCACTTCTAATTCCTTGGCAGGGCCAGACCAAATGTTTTCATGGACCTTATATGGCCACGGCCTGGACGTTTCCCACCCCTGGTTTGGATTATCATCACATCTCATGAATGTGTGTGAATATGTATTATTCAACATTTGTAGCAAAATGTTATGGCGAATGTAATGTGCTTGGTGTTTAAGTTTATACTGTGTTTATTAAAACTGGGTTAAAGATTAAAAAATATAAGAACAGGGAGTTGAATTTCTGTCTTGTATCATATGCTAAAAAAGATTTCACATGAATTAAATATTTTAAATGTAAGGCAATTAAAAATCACATTATAAACACACAAGCAGTCCTAACCGGTTTGGCTCAGTGGATAGAGCATCGGCCTGCGGACTCAAGGGTCCCGGGTTCGATTCCGGTCAAGGGCATATACCTTGGTTGCCGGTACATCCCCAGTGGGGAGTGTGCAGGAGGCGGCTGATCGATGTTTCTCTCTCATCAATGTTTCTAACTCTCTATCCCTCTCCCTTCCTCTCTGTAAAAAATCAATAAAATATATTTTAAAAAAATAAAATAAAATAAATACACAAGCAGAAAATATAGGAAAATGTATTTATAATATTAAAGAATATGCAAAATTGTAATTCAGAGCATACATTCTAAGACCTCTGGATGACAAAGGATATCATATACAAATTTTAAAAGAATCATCAGAATAAAAAAAACTATTTGCAGCATATACTGAAAAAAGGATTAATATTCATTGTATAAAATGTGCTCCTAAAATAAACATAACCAACCCAGTGAAAAAATATGCAGAGAATATAAATAGAAAATTCACAAAAGAAAAGAATAAGTTGGCAGTTAACTTTTGTGATGTTTAACCCCATTAATAACCAGACAAACAAAATCAGAATTTTTATATTAGAATGGAATATGATATATTTGATATTAATGTTAGAAGAATTTAGAGGAACTTTTAATGAGAGTATGTATTGATATAACTTTGAGGGAGAAAATTGGTCAATGTACCTTGGATTTTAAAATGTAATTTTGCTTTCATCCAGAAAAAATTTAAACATATTAAAATGGAAGTATAACACAGTTACATAAAAGTACGCAAAATGTAAATGCACATTTCAGTGATAATCACAAATCAAATACTCATGTAGAATCATACTCTATTCCAGGGGTCCTCAAACTTTTTAAACAGGGGGCCAGTTCACTGTCCCTCAGACCGTTGGAGGGCCGGACTATAGTTAAAAAAAAAACTATGAACAAATTCCTATGCACACTGCACATATCTTATTTTGAAGTAAAAAAAACAAAATGGGAACAAATACAATATTTGTATTTGCATGTGGCCCGTGGGCCGTAGTTTGAGGACCCCTGCTCTATTCTTTGGAAATATCCTCAAAGGCAAATAAAAAGGTTTATATAAGGATGCTAACTTCTGCATATTTTATTACTGTTTGAGTTGTTAATTCCAATTTTCTTAAAATTTAATTTAAAGATATTTCTAGCCTGCCAGTGTGGCTCAGTGGTTGAGTGTCGACTTATGAACCAGGAGGTCATGGTTCAATTCCCAGTCAGGGCACATGCCCAGGTTGTGGGCTTGATCCCCAGTATGTGATGTGAAAGAGGCAGCCAATCAATGATTCTCTCTCATCATTGATATTTCTATATCTCTTTCCCTCTCCCCTCCTCTCTGAAATTAATAAAAATATTTTTTATAAAAGATATTTCTATCTAGCCCTAGCTGGTTTTACTCAGTGGTTAGAGCATCGGCCTCTTGGACTGAAAGTTTGCGGGTTTGATTCTGGTCAAGGCACATACCTCAGTTGCAGGTTAGATCCTGGCCCAGGCTGAGATGCATGTGGGAGACAACCAATCGATGTGTCACTTTCACATTGATGTTTCTCTCTGTCTCTCCCCCTCCCTTCCACTCTCTCTAGAAATCAATGGGAAAAAATATCCTCAAGTGAGGATTAATAAAAATAAATACATAAATAAATAAATTAAAGACATTTCTATCTAATTGCTGCTCTGCTCTGAATAAAGGAAAGAACAGTGTATCTTGGGATCCAAAAGTAAAGGGGAAGCAGTGTTCTCTCCCTAAAGCTGAGGTGATGTTGGAAACAGCATCACCAGTATGGAGACAGGCCTGTGACAGGAAAGTCAGTGGCTATGAACCCTGACAGAGAGAGCAATGGGAAGGATGTGAAGTACCTGTCCGACTATGTGAAGTCAGCACTCCCAGTAGATTCAAAAGTTACCCATGTACATTAAAGAGAGATTATATTCCTGATTGGGGATGTGGGCATTTGTAGTCTTTAAAAAAATGTTTTAATGGAAGTGTAGCTTTATTTTATAGGCTACTGAAGCCTAGACTTGTTTTTTTCATGATTTTTATCACTACTCTTTGAAATAAGAAGGAAATCAGTACCTGTTCCCATTCAAGGAACAGTTAAACTTTGATATATCCTGAATAATGAGGTCACTGTGTGCAGATACTACTTATATCAGAATGTTCCTTATTGCCTCTATTATTTTTTTAATTTGCCAACTCTGTCTTTTCATCATGACCAAGCTATGTCTCAGAGTCTCCCAGTAAAGTTATCATTCCACTTGTCTTAGCTCTCAGCCAGAAACCAAAGGCACAGGGCAGGTTCCAGAACACATTCACCACTGGGATTTTTCTGTACTGCTAAGTACTGGGCAGAAACCAAGGGCATGGCAATGGTATAAGGCTATTGAGGAGCAGAAGGTATGAGGGTTGATTCAAATTTTTTGGTGCCCTCAAAACAGTTTTTCCAGAATACCTATTAAGATGTTTATTTTGGTTTTAACAATGGGAATTAATTTGGTTAAAATAAAAAATTAAAGCCCATAGTTCTTCCTTTGCCTTTAAAATTTAACTTGCAAATTTTATTATTAAATTATTTTATTGATTTTATACAGAGAGGAAGGGAGAGAAACAGAGAGTTAGAGAAATCGATGAGAGAGAAACATCGATCAGCTGCCTTCTGCACACCCCCCACCGGGGTTGTGCCCGCAACCAAGATACATGCCCCCGACCGGAATCGAACCCGGGACCCTTCAGTCCGCAGGCTGACGCTCCATCCACTGAGCCAAACCGGTTTCGGCTTAACTTGAAAATTTTATTATTAAATTCATAAATTCAGTAGAAACCTGGCTGCACTTTGGATATCTCACAAAGCTGACTTGTGACCCATGGTAGTAAATCATTAGGTGGATAGGAGGATGCAGAGCACTGAGAATCTCAGTTTGGGTCTTGGCTAGGAGCTTAGAAAGCCAAAGATTGACCAAAGAGGCTCATGTCTGACTGTAATAGTCTCAAGATTAAGAGGAATCATCTAAAAGGCTAATGAAGCACAAAGGATTTCTGTAGTTCTCCAGGCTTATAAATAGCTCAGGGTCAGTGATGCATACCAAATTATAATTCCCAAATAAGAGTTGTTTTTACTAATCCTGATATTTGAATTTGCTTTTGTTGTTCTCCTTTGAGTTAAAGAATGGGGACTGGACAGTAGTTAGTAGAAGACATTAGCCATTTGTCTACCAGTGTCAGCTGTTGTGCTTCTGTTTTTTATAATTATACTAGTGGTCCAGTGCATAGATTCATGCACACTGAAAGGAAATTAATTAGAAGAAACACAATGTTGTAGAGATACAACATTTATTTTTAAATCGCCAGTGGGCATCGGACTAATAGCTGGTCACTTAGCCTTTTATATATATAGATTAGAGGCCTGGTGCACAAAAATTTGTGCACTCGGGGGGGGGGGTCCCCTCAGCTCAGCCTGTGCCCTCTCACAGTCTGGGATCTCTCGGGGGATGACCACCTGTGGCTTAGGCCTGCTCCCTGGGGGATTGGGCCTAAGCTGGCAGTCAGACATCCCTCTGGCAGCCTAGGAGCCCTTGGGGGATGTCCACTTGCCAGCAGGGAGCAGGCCTAAACTGCAGTCGGACATCCTTAGTGCTGCTGAGGAGGCAGGAGAGGCTCCCACCACCACCGCTGTACTGGCAGCCATCATCCTGGCTTGTAGCTGAGCAGAGCTCCTCCTGTGGGAGCGCACTGACCACCAGGGGGCAGCTCCTGCATTGAGCATCTGCCCCCTGGTGGTCAGTGTGTGTCATAGTGACCAGTCTTTCCCAGTCGTTCTGCTGTTAGGGTCAATTTGCATATTACCCTTTTATTATATAGGAATGCCTGGCCACCCTGGGTGAGGGCCTGAGGGCCATTTTTAGGCTGGCCACACCCCCGTCAGGGTGGGGGGGGGGGGTCCTGCTGGGTTGTCTGGCCAGTCTGGGTGAGTGGCTGATGGCAGTTTGCAGGCTGGCCAAGCCCCCCAGTGGGGACCCTCACCCCATGAGGGTGTGGCCAGACTGGGTGAGTGGCTGATGGCTGTTTGCGGGCTGGCCACGGACCCCAGCCACCCAAGCTCCCATTGGAGGCTGGCTGGAATCAGGTATCTGGGATTTATTTGTCTTCTATAATTGAAACTTTGTTGCCATGCGCGGAGGCCACAGCCAGCTCAGGGCAGGCGGAAGCTTGGCTTCCTCCATCGCCTGGGCAACCAAGCCTCCTGCTTGCTCCAGCTCTGTGGCTGCCGGCCACCATCTTGGTTGGGTTAATTTGCATGTAGTCGCTCTGATTGGCTGGTGGGCGTGGATTGGGGCATAGTGAAGGTATGGTCAATTAGCATCTTTGTCTTTTATTAGTGTAGATAGATAGGGGTCCCAGAGTGCAAGAGGGCACTCTGCAAAGTTGCTGTTGTACAGGGTGTGGAACACAAACACAAGTGTGCAGTAAACCAGATTTGGGGCCAACAGTGCCCCAGCAGCAACATAACCCATGGCCGAAGGTGGAATCGCGCAGCCCCACTAGGAATCGGGCTCCCTCCTCTCTAGTTCCAGGGTGTGTAACCTGAGTACTGCTGCTGCCAAGTCACTGCAGCTCCTGCATTGAGGTCTGCCCCCTGGTGGTCAATGCATGTCATAGGTACTGGCTTGTCAGGTGGTCGGATGGTCACTTAGCCTTTTATATATATGGATCACTATATGTAATTCTTAAAATTTACACCAGGCCTGTGCTTGAGCAACATAAATCTCCTCAGACCTCATCAGTCTGGGGTTACTGATGGGCTAATTTAAATGGTAACAACATACACCTTACATAATTTTGCTCCCTTGCCCCAGTTTCTGTATATATTAATCAGAATTGGTTTAACAGTGACAGAAACTTCAAAAAGCAGTGGCTGAAACAAGACAGGTACTTGTTTCTCTTTCACATTTCTTTTCCTAAAGCCCAGAGATAGTCTGTTCAGCTCTGGTATGGTGCTCCATGGGGTTAGATACCTAGGCTCTTTCTATTTTGTTGCTCTGCCAAACTTAGCACAGGGCTTCCATGTCAGGATCTGAGATAACTGCTCTAGCTTCAATCAGCATGTCTATATGCCAGTCATTAGGAAAAAGAGAAGGAAAAATAACGGGATTCCACTTCCCTTCAAGGATATATCCGAGAAGTTTTACTCATTTCACTATTTCCGAAGACACCCCATTGTTTAGAAATTAGTCACATGGTCAATTTTAATTGAAAAACAACAACAACAACAACAACAACACACACACACACACACACAAACACACACCTGGGAAATACCTCTTTTATTTTGGGTGGCTATGTGCTCAGGTAAAATTTCAGGTTTCTAATATAACTCCTAGATAAAGAAAGGGATTATGCATATTGAGGTACAATGGGCAGTGTCTGCACTACTATAACTCTCTACATACTTGAAAATCTTATCCATGTCATATCTCTTATATTTAATATTCTCTAGGGGAAGTCTCAAGATGCTCCCAGACTAGTAGGTCATGTATATCAGATAGTGTCTTTTTTTCTTCTACTCCATGCCTTCTTGATGGTGTCCTTTACCCTCGAAGACACTTATGGGAATTTGATCAATGCCATGGCTGCAAGTGCCTCCATGACACTTGGCTTCTATACCAATACTAGAGGCCTGGAGCACAGATTTGTGCACAGGTGGAGTACCTTGGCCTGATCTGTGGGGATCAGACCAAAACCGGCTTTCTGACATCCCCTGAGGGGTCCCAGGTTGAAAGAGGCTGGTTCACAGGTGATGCACTCCAGAATCGGGCTCCCTCCTCTCTGGTTCTGGGTGCATCACCCTAGAACCTCAGCTGCCAAGTAACCGCAGCTTGGCAGCTCCTCTGTTAAGTGTCTGCGCCCTGGTGGCCAGTGGGCGTCATAGCTACCAGTTGGAGTGTCTGACCCCTGGTGGTCATTGCATGTCATAGCCGGTCAGACAGATGGTGCTTAGGCTTTTATATATATAGACTAGAGGCCCGGTGCACAAAAATTTGTGCACTCGGCGGGGAGGGGGGGGCCTCAGCACGGCCTGTGCCCTCTCGCAGTCTGGGACCCCTCGGGAGATAACGACCTGCTGGCTTAGGCCTGCTCCCAGGTGGCAGAGGGCAGGCCCAATCCCTAGGTGCAGCCCCTGGTCGGGCTCAGAGCAGGGCTGATTGGGGAGTTGGGGCGCCGCCCCCTGTCATGCACAGAGCAGGGAGGATCGGGAGGTTGGGATGCCACCCTCAGTCATGCTCAGGGTAGGGCTGATTGGGAAGTTGGAGGACTGCCCCCTGTCACACTCAAGGCAGGGTCGATGGGGAGGTTGCGGCGCCACCCCCTGTCACACACAGAGCAGGGCCGATCAGGGGGTTGGGGAGCTCCCCCCCTGTCACACACAGAGCAGGGCCCATCAGGGGGTTGAGGAGCTCCCCCATATCAGGCACAGAGCAGGGCTGATCAGGGGGTTGGTGCGCCTTCCCCTGTCACAAACAGAACAGGGCAGATAGGGAGGTTGTGGCCCCGCCCCCTGTCACACACAGAGCCGCAGGGCAATCAGGGGATTTGGTCGCTGCCCCCTGTCACGCTGCTCCAGGGGCCAGGAGGCCCCGCGGCTCCGCTGATTCTGGTGCTGGGAGGCATATTACCCTTTTACTATATAGGATAGAGGCCTGGTGCATGGGTGGGGGCAGGCTGGTTTGCCCTGAAGGGTGTCCTGGATCAGGGTGGGGGTCCCCACTGGGGTGCCTGGCCAGCCTGGATGAGGGGATGATGGCTGTTTGCAGCTGGTCACACACCCTTCAGGGTGGGGGTCCCCACTGGGGTGCCTGGCCAGTCTGGCTGAGGGGCTGAGGGCCGTTTTCAGGCTGGTGGGTGACTGAAGCTCCCAACCGCTCCTTTTTTTCTTTTTTTTAATTCTGGGCCAGCTTTAGTTCTGAGGCTCAGCTCCAGCTATGAGGCCTCCGCTGCTGAAAGCAGGTTTCTGGCCTTTGTTTAACTTCTGTATTTGAAACAATGTTGCGATCCTGCTGGCTGAAGCCCGGCTGACTAAAGCAGGTTTCTGGGGTTTTGTTTAGCTTCTATATTTGTTACAATGTTTCTTAGAGAGCAGCTGAGAGGCCGGCAAGGCAGGCGGGGAACCTGGCTTCCTCCATCACTGGAGCAAGCAAGCCTCCCTTTTCACGTCAGCTGCCTGGCTGCCGGCTGCCATCTTTGCTGGTAGTTAATTTGCATAAGGATATGCTGATTAGCCAATGGGAAGGGTAGCGGAGGTACGGCTAATTACCATGTTTCTCTTTTATTAGATAGGATATGCTTTCTTCCAACAGCATCAAAACTATGTAGTTGGACGATTTAGATGTGTATGGTTTTTCATTGGGAAAGGTAGAGATTATACCTTTATCATTCTGTATTACTCTTCATCTCCTGAAAACCAAAACAGTATTGTTTGTTCCTCAGTCTCTCATCAAAATAGCTCTAACATATTTTACTTAAAACTTGTCTCACCAGAGATTAAAAATGGTGGCAGAGTAAGAGGATGCTGCACGGATATGCTCCCAGGAACAAGCTGGAATTACAACTGAAATACGGAAAGGCTTCCTAAATAATCAATGGAAAACTCACAGGAGAGAACCCTGATACCCAAGGACTGAAGGTGGAGATCACATAGAGACTGGAAGGAGGGGCGGAGGCACGAAAGGGCTGGCCGGGCACCCAGAGATGCCAACTGAAGTCCTGGAGAGATATCTCAACTGTGGGGGGTGTTACTGAGAAGTCTGGGATCTAATCCCGAAGCGGGGCTCCCCAGCAGAGAGCACCAAACTGAGGAGGGTACCCACATAACATCTAACTGTGAAAAGCAGTGGTGTGCTATCTTCCAGGGAGTGGCAGCTGAAAGTTCAGGTACCCTCTTAAAGGGCCAATGCACAAAAATTCCCTGTGGAGCCACCCACCTTGTGCTCTGGCAGAGGGAGGGTGAAGTGGACTGGAGCTGTGAGAGCAGAACCCAGGACTGGGGACTCAAGGGATAGAGCTCAGAAGGCAGACACCCCAAGTTTCCTGGGATGAGTCATTCCCTCACACAGTGGAGGACATTTTTTCTCACATAGACATCTGCCTTGCCTGGGGGGAAGACACACCTATTGGAAAAGACCTTGCCTTGAGGCCACTTAAGAGATTAAAAGTAACAATTAGCCTCCAGGCAGAAGTAACTGCCCCACTCTGTTGAAAAACTCTCACCCCACCTGAGGATCATTCCCTGGAGGCAATTCAAGTTGGAATCCTATTAGTCTGTAGAGAGGTCTCTGGAGGCTTTGAGTCTTTGTCTGATCCAATTAGTTAGAAACAGCCTTTAACACTGTCCTGCACTAGACACAGTGGTTCTCAACCTTCCTAATGCCGTAACCCTTCAATACAGTTCCTCATGTTGTGGTGACCCCCAATTTCATTGTTACAAATTGAACATAATTAAAGCATAGTGATTAATCACAAAAACAATATGTAATTATATATGTGTTTTCCGATGGTCTTAGGCGACCCCTGTGAAAGGGTCATTCGACCCCCAAAGGGGTCGCGACCCACAGGTTGAGAACCACTGCACTAGAGATTGAGAGGTATAGAGGATCTACCTAATACATAGTCACAAACCCAAACAGACAACCAAAATGAGGAAACAAAGAAACAACCCCCAAATAAAAGAACTAGTGAATCTCCAGAAGAAGAGATAAATGAAGCAGAGATAAGAAATTTATCTGAAACAGAGTTTAGAGTAATGATGTTAAAAATGCTCAACAGTAGGAAAAAAGATATAGTAACTCTGAAAAAAGAACAGCCTCAGATAAAGAATGACATAACACAAATAAACAACACATTGGATGGAATACACAGTAGATTAGGGGAAGCTGAGGATCTAATCAATGAATTAGGAGACAGAGTTGAAAATATCACTCAATTAGAGAACCAAAAAGAAAAAAACAATCAAAAAACAGGAGGACAGCTTAAGGGAGCTGTGGGACAATATGAAATGTAACAATATTAGAATAATAGGTGTGCGAGAAGAGGCAGAAAGGGAGAAAGGAATAGAAAAGGTGTTTGAAGAAATAATGGTAGAAAACTTCCCTAACCTGGTAAAGGAAAAAGTCACACAAGTTCAGGAGGCACATAGAACCCCAAACAAGAATAACCCAAATAGACCCACGCCCAGACACATCATAATTAAATTAAAATGCCAAAAATTAAATACAAAGAGAGAATCTTAAAGGCAGCAAGAAAAAACTGTTACCCACAAAGGAGTCCCCATAAGGCTGACACCTGATTTCTCATCAGAAACTCTCCAGGCCAGAAGGGAATGGCATGAAGTACTCAAGGTAATGGAAAGCAAGGATCTGAGACCAAGATTACTATATCCAGCAAGGCTATCATTCAAAATAGACAGTCAAATAAAGAGCTTCCCAGAAAGGCTAAAGGAGTTCATCACCACCAAACCAGCATTGCAAGAAATGCGAAAGGGATTGCTGAGAAAAAGAAACAGAGAGAAACCTAGCCATACAGAATTAAAATAGCTATAAACAAGTACCTCTCAGTTATAACCCTAAATGTAAATGGATTAAATGCTCCAATCAAAAAGGTGTAGGGTTGCTGAATGGATATAAAAACATGACCCAACTATATGCTGTCTACAAGAGACTCACCTCAAAACAAAAGACACACACAAGATGAAAGTGAAGGGATGGAAAAAATTTTTCCATGCAAATGGAAAAGAAAAAAAAGCTGGAGTAGCAATACTCATATCCGACAAAATAGACTTTAAATGCATCATGCTAAGTGAAATAAGCAAGTCAGAGAAAGATAAATATCATATGATCTCACTCCTTTGTGGAATATAATGAACAACATAAACTGATAGAAAAAAACATGGAGCTGGGGGGGATATGCTAAAATATAATAGAAGTAATCCTGTTATTTGCAGATTTTTAATATTTCCTACAACTTTTGTGATATGCTATGTTAGTATAGTTTTGGTAATATTATTATACTTAAAATCCTCTTATTCTTGAAATATTAATGTTTATTGCATGTAATATTATTATATGTAAGATCATTTTTCTTGAATAATTGGTGTTTATTGCATGTAACATACTTAATATCGTTTTTCTTGAGATATTAATGTTTATTGCATGTAACATTATTATATTTAAGATCATTTTTCTTAAAATATTAAGGTTTATTGCATGTAGCATTATTATATTTAAAATCATTTTTCTTGAAATAAAAAAACTGAAAAAAACACACAAAAAAAACTTGTCTCACCATAGTGTTCAAACATTGGTCAAAAAGACCAGGTGTGTATTATGTGTATGTGGAGTATGGGATGGAGGGGTAGATGGAAGTGAAACACCATTCTTGCTTCTCTGTCCCAGTTTTCATTTTCTTTTCTTTTTTAATCATGCAGAACATTTTCTCTTCAGTAATTTTCCTCATGTAACTAGAATCCTTTCAAACATGGCCTCACCAGTTAACTATGTATGCCTAAATCTGTTTGAATTGTGGTTTTAGGAACAACTTAACCTATAACCAGATACTTCTTTTTCACTTTGAGGGCCCAATAGCTGGCAAAGTGACTGGCATACATAGACATTAACACTTGGAGTGGGGGAAACGAGTTAAGTCGGCTCGCGTGAATTGCGCGTACTCCGCGGGAGCCGTCTTTAACTCGGTTCATATAGATTTGCGGTGGAGTGCGGGAAACGTGTAAACTCGGGCCGATTGTAACTGCGTATTACCAAATATTTGTTTGTAATCCACCCTTTTGGTGGATGGAACAACTTTTTCACTTTGAGGGCCCAATAGCTGGCAAAGTGACTGGCATACATAGACATTAAGTAAATACTTATTGAATAAATGAATAAATTGTAGGCCCTTATTTACATCAATTGATTGATGAATTAGCTCTAAGTCTGAAGACAAGGATAGGGAATGGTAAAAAGATGAGCAGATTGGATTGCAGAGAAGTATGCAAGAGAAATAGACACTCTCCCTACCATCCTCCATCACTACTCCTTACCCTATTTTTCATATTTTAATTATAGGAAATAATTATAAAAAGATATTAAGGTCCACAAGAGACATATGAAAAAATGCTCAGTCACTAATCACCCAAGAGATGCTAATCAAAATGACAATAGGGTACCATCTCACACCTGTCAGAATGGCTACCATCAATAAATCAACAAATGACAAGTGCTGGCAAGGATGTGGAGAAAAAGGAACTCCAGTACACTGCTGGTGGGAATGCAGACTGATGCAACCATTATGGAAAACAGTACAGAGTTTCCTCAAAAAATGAAATATGGATATGCCATTTGACCCAGTGATCCCACTTCTAGGAATATATCTTAAGAAATCCAAAGCACCAATCAGAAAGAATGTATGCACCCCTATGTTCATTGCAGCACAATTTACAATAGCTAAGATCTGGAAACAGCCCAAGTGCCCATTAGTAGATGAGTGGATAAAAAAGCTATGGTACATTTACACCATGGAATACTATGTAGCAGTAAAAAAGAAGAATCTCTTACCCTTTGAAAAAGCGTGGAGGGATCTGGAGACTATCATGCTAAGTGAATAAGTCAGTCAGAGAAAGACAAGTATCACATGATCACACTCATATGTGGAATCTAAGTAACAAAATAAACTGATGAACGGAGCCGATCCAGAGATAGGAAAGCATGGAAGAGTGCGGAATCTCAGTGGGAAGGTGAGGGAAGGGCGGTGGGTGGTAAGTAATCAACCAAAGACTTTGAATGCATATATGCATAACCATGGACACAGACAATAGGGTGCTGAAGGCCTGAGGCAGGAAGGGGGCTGGGGGCGGGGCTGGGGGCTGGGAGAAAAAAGGTGACATATGTAATACTTTCAACAATAAAGAATTATTAAAAAAAATATTAAGGCCCAGCTGGTGTGGTTCTGTTGAGTGTCAACCCATGAATCATGAGGTCACTGTTTTGATTCCTGGTCAAGGCATAGGCCTGGATCCCTGGTGGCAGGGCATGCAGAAGGCAGCCAATCAATGTTTCTATCCCTCTATCCCTCTCTTTCTCTCTCTAAAATCAATAAAAATGTATTTTCAAAAATTAAATTTAAAAATATAAATAAGTTTCACAGACAAAAAGAGAGGCATTATTACCTAAACCGGACAGATAGATTTCTTTTATCATACTGATTCTCCATCCTTTTTTGGAAGTGAAATAGTCTTAGATAAAACCACATCTACAGAAAGTGAGAAATGGAATTGTGAATAAATGTGACTATATCAGAGTGTGATGAATTGTTTGTAGTTTTGTGAACAGCGATGAAGAAGCTCAGTTACATGACCTGTTTGAATCAAAGGTATGGGAATCCACAAAGTACTTTGGAGAGTTTACTATACTGAATATTTAGATATTTATTCTGAGATGTCTCCTATTAGAATCTACACCTTCATTTTCCCATTAATACTGTGTTGTATGAAAGAACAGAACACGCAAACTATCTATGAATATAGCAGTAGAAAGATGAATCGCAGTTTCTGAAGAGGCTTTGAGATCTTTTTGGTATAAATTGTGTCATAGAGAAAGATAATTCCAAACTCAGAAACCCCCACATAACCATACGAGAGACACTTCGCTAGGTCAATGCACTTTATTATTTCTGCTCAACTAGAGATTCACATGAATACAACTTTGGAACACACTTCAGGCAACCATTTTCTGTTTTTCTTAGTAGTGGTCATCCTTTCACTACAGGCATTCATCCTCCTAACACATTCAACATGTGCTCAGTTACACGACCTGTTTGAAACCACACCTCAGAGCACTGTCTTTGAACTTAGCCCGCGTTGCCTGTGCATGGTGTCAGGAGAAGAGAGGGAGGCGGATGATTAAGATGAGTAGATCAAAGCTACCATTCTCAATTTGGACCTAGAAGAGTCAGTATGGAGAGGGGTATATCTTCCCACTCTCAACTCTTAGATAATACTCTTCTAGGCTGGTGGAGGAAGAGATCTTCCTAGTGGCTGGCACGTTTCTATTTGCCAGGTATTTCCAAAATACTATTTACATAATCAGGAATAATTTCTCCAATATCATCTTGCCATCGACAAGTAATAAGAGCATATCCCTTCTTGTAAGTTGTTTCATACCGACAGCCTGGCATGTTAGTTCCCTCTGTTAATGCACAGTGCGCTCCTTCTATTTGTTCCTTGGTCTTGTGACATTTCCTAATGCCATTCTTACATGCCACATACTTGGTGTGACAGGTCTTTTGCAACTCCTCATATGCTATGTGGAGGAAGAAATGTTCTTTCTTACAGTAGAATCTGTTGTGGATATTTCTGAATAAAATTTCATGAGTACACAGGTGATCATAATATAATTTGTAATCAGGTTCAAGCATGACATACTTTTGGAAACTCTCTTTGGTAGGTGGTCTGGTAGGCCCTGTACTATATAATTCATCGATATAATCTTTAAATTTTTCGTCCATCTCATCCGAGAAACCATGTTTATCAAGCATTAGAACCCGCAGTGGAAGTGGCTGCAGCAGCAGGAGCAGCAGAGGCAGGGACTGTGAGGTGAGCAGGGTGCACATATTTTCCTGTTGGGAATACAAGAGATATAGAGATACGTTCTGCTGTGATACTGTGCTCCTTCTATTCCTGGGCAGGCTCCATTTTCACCACCTATTGCCTTTGTGAGCTCTAAGACTTTGAACCATTTTAAAACTGACAGCTCAGAATCTAAGTACCTCTGAAATATTGACTAAAAACTGACCTTACAAGACCTACGTTCAGTCTAGAAGACTGTGGATAAGAAAGGGAAAGGTGAAGGAAGGAGGGAGAGAAATAAGGAAAGGGAGGGGGATAAAAGTCAGAAGGGAGGGAAGGAAACAAGAAAGGAATAGTAGTGATAGAGAGCAAGGGATGGAGAGCAAGAGGGCAGGAAGGAAGGAAAAAGGACATCAAGACAACAGTGGGCAGAGAGGGAGGAAGGCAGAAAGGAGGCTCATGTGTTCCCTCCTGCTGGAACAAATAAATCGGTTCCCTTTTTAGGAGTTAAGAACTTGTGCTGAAAAGAGCTCTAAGTGATCCACCCTTCCCTCATGAACATCCTGCTGTTATGAGAAAAAATTCTTCATCTTGTGACATTCTCTTTTTGCTCACCCCTGACCAGCGATGCCCTTGGAGAGGGATCAACCAGGGTCCATAGGGTCAAATGATCACCATATGCTGAGCTTCTTCATGTGTCTGTTTTTACTACTACCCCATGCCTGAAATGGCTCAGTCCATTTTGCAGCCTCCTCTGCCTCCTCTTACCACTTGGAATAACTTTCTCTCCCCCACCCCTCCCGCCGCACCCTCCCCCCCAATGTAGACTTCATGGTTTTTGCATCCCTAAACACTCTCCAATCTTGTGCACCTGTTTGCAATTACAGTAACCTCATCATCAGAGATGTCAGCCATTACATTACTTCCCTCTCAGTGTGTTTCCATGTCTATTGACCCCACAGTAGGCTGTACCAGTATTTCCCCAATACTTTAAATATGTATGAGCAAGTGCCTTTGCTACACAAATGTGTAACACTGGTAGATAACACATTTTCTAAAATAATTGTATTACGTTAAAAAGAAACAAAAATATTTCATTTGGTATACACTGATGAAACACATTATTATTATGCTTCCTGATGATTATGTTAAATGTTAAGATACTTTTAAAAAAACCTTTCCTTAAAAAAGAGCCTCAGCAGAAGTAAAATGTGTCCCAGAGATCATGTTCAATTGCTAGACATCATAGTACAGTCTACTTTTTAATAGTCATCTTTCATAGAGAACTCCTGGTCCTAGTAATCATTTTCCCTTCCCATTCCAAATTTGACTGTTAATCATTAATTTTCCAAGGAGTCTTTCTTCCCAGAGAAAAACAAGTACCTCAGATATACTGAAGAGGCTTCCAAGTCTACCTTTGCCCGTGGCCTCCTTACCTCTTTCAGTCCTTGTGTTGTCTATGCTTCAGAGAATGGATGTTTCAAGGGCTGGGCTGGCGAGAGCCTGACACTGGGGATATTGACTTTTCCTAAGAGTACAGGAGCTAGAAGTAGGAAAAGAGAAGAACAAGTGTAGCAGCTGAGATAAATACATCCTTAGGATCACCCTAAAATAAAAATAATAAACAATAATGGTAAGTATAATGAGCTATTATTTGCCAGGCACTATGCTAAGGACTATCCACACATTATCATCATCATCATCATCCGAACAACCTCATGATAAAGGTATTACTTTTATATGTTTATTTAAAAAATTTTTTTTATTGATTTCAGAGAAAAAGGGAGAGGGAGAGAGAGATAGAAACAACAATGATGAGAGAGAATCTTTGATTGGCTGCCTCCTGCACATCCCCTACTGGGGATCCAGCCGACACCCCAGGCATGTGCCCTGACTGAGAATCCAACCGTGATCTCCTGGTTTAGAGGTCGACACTCAACCACTGAGCCATGCTGGCTGGGCAAGGAATTACTTTTAGCATTGTTTTTGTTTTTATTATAATTAACATCTCTTTGTGAAGGAAGGTTGCTTAAAAATCTTATGTTAGGCCCAGCTGGTGTGTTTCAGTGGTTGAGCATTGAACTATGAACCAGGAGGTCACTTTTCGATTCCCAGTCAGGACACATGCCTAGGTTTTGGGCTTGATCCCCAGTAGGGGGTGTGCAGGAGGCAGTCAATCAAAGATTCTCTCTCATCATTGTTGTTTCTATCTCTCTCTCCCTCTCCCTTCCTCTCTGAAATCAATACAAATAGTTTTAAAAATAGAAATATATATTTAAAATTTTTTTGTTAGCTTTGGCAGAATCCTGGTTCAAGCCCAGGTTACAAGTCTCTCCACATTTCTGATCTTAACTGCTATTCTCTGTCAGTCTAGTTTCCATTCCTGAGCTACACTGCACATCCTTTTCTAGGCTGTCTTTGTACCTCTATGATTAGAGACTAACAGAAGCAGTAGCCAGTGCTAGGATTGTCTTTGAGTCCCTAGAACAGGGGTGGGCAACCCCTGGCCAGTAACTTTTGCTGGCACGCGAAACCCTTTCTTATAATCTTCCATTTACAATTTTTGTGAACATTTGAATGACTTAAATGTTAAATCACAAGGAAATGGCAAGACACTTGATGTTATGTTTGGTTACATAAAGACTTTTAAAAAGAAACTGTAAGTCTTTAAGAGGGATGTGGATGGTGAGAGATTTAGATATTTCCCAAACCTCAAAAGGCACATCAAAGACCTCCCAAAAGATGACAGAACAGACTGTCAAAGCCTTCAAAAGCTGTTTTTAAACATCATCGAGTCAACTATTGAGCAGTTCTTCTCAAGATTTGCGAAATTCAGAGAACTGGAAGAGACAGCAAAATTCATGAGGTTTCCAGACAGCATGAAACTGGAGGAACTAAACTTACAAATGTTTTCATGGATAGACATGGCTGACTTTAAAATGCAGTTGAATTTCAGAGTAGCTCAATTTGGAAGCAGAAATTTATTGACCTTAGAGTTGACTTGGAAAACATTGAAAAAAAGCGATTAGAGACAGGAGTACCAGAGAGAAGTGTCGAAAACGAACTATTGAGGACTTGAAATGCCATTCCAGAAATTTTTTTCTGTTTAAAAAACTTTGCAACAGCATTACTCTCCATGTTTTCATCCACATACGCTTGT
This sequence comes from Myotis lucifugus, assembly GCF_000147115.1. NCBI lineage: Eukaryota > Metazoa > Chordata > Mammalia > Chiroptera > Vespertilionidae > Myotis > Myotis lucifugus. Next base: position 1,607,158 of record NW_005871086.1, on the reverse strand, counting down.
GAATTTTTTTTCTCAGTGATGAATTTTGTTAAGTCTCGTAATAGAAGTAGCCTGATGGATGAAAGTAATAGCTCGCGCATATCTCTGAAGGTCACGAAATATAAACCTGATGTAAAATTTCTGTCCATCAGTGATGCAGCAGCAAAAGTCCCACTGATAATATCAAACGAAGTCATAAAGTTTTCTGTTGGACTATCAGTGTACATGTATACATTGAAAAATAAATGTATTTTTCATCATCACATACTGTGTTTTTGTCACTTGAATGAATTTTATTATTTCTTCAAGGTTCTTCACATACGTACACCTTAAGAGATATCAAGTAGGCGTAACATGTTCTCAAAAAATTAGGGTTGGCACGCAGAAGAATTTTGAGTCAGAGATTTTGCTGGTTTTGGCACGCACTCACAAAAAGGTTGCCCACCCCTGCCCTAGAAAGCTGTGATAAACTGGCCCGCACTCCATGAAACCTATCTGTGCTGTTGCAGAAGGAATTTCCTGGGTTTTCTTACTCCGTGGTGCACTTGGCGTAAGAGCAGTTCTCCCTTAAAGCAATCTGAGTGATTCTTTGGTACTGGTAACCCAGAGACCCCGACCTACATGGAGCTGGAGATGGAGATGGACAGCCTCTGATTCTAGGTTAGATCTAAGACTGTATATAACTGAGTGGAAAAGGTCAGAGACTGGCAGAGTTAAAGAAAGGAATATGGAAGTGGAAAGTGGAAAGAGTAGAAAAATTATTTTTTTGAGGATGGGACAGGAAAGGAAAAAATGGTCTAAAAAATGGTGATGTGAGAGTGGGTACTCTGGGTGTGACCATGTTCCTCCCATTCCTGCCCTCGCACTCTCATTAGTCTCCTCGGGAATCTCTTGAGAGGAGTGATCCTATCATGACAGTCCAGGGAGCTCAGTACACATTTCCACTAGGTAGAACCTGGAGCCTCTGTGACACCTTTGGTTGCAGAGAACAGAACAACAGAATTCAAGCTCCTGTGGTCCTTGTAACCTACTGAGGACACACTCCAGGGCCTGCCAGGACACCTTGTCATTCTGTATATCCTCAAAGTTCTCAATCCTTTATGAATTTGACTTGCAGTTTTATGCTTCTCAAAATCCTTTTTCGCTCCAAAAGTATATGCATTTTCACTTACATTCTATTTTATTACCTTAATGGATTGCTAAATTTAAGTCTTTCATCCATCTGAACTTTATTTTAAAGTATAATGAGAGGTGGTCTTTTTTCTCATATGATTTCTACATAATTCCAGTAGCAATTATTTGGGGGAATAAAATTCATTCTGTCATCCTTAATTAAAAAGTTACCTTGTATATTAATTCTGTTTCAGAATGATCTATTGTGTTTTGAGAATAGATTATCTATTCAACTGCTGATAATATGCTTTTACTTATGATCATTTTATAAAACACTAATATCTACTGAAGAAATTACATTCATTCCTCTTGTGCAAAAGTTTAGTACTAAACTAGAACACAGAGGCACAGTGTAGGAATGGGGATTAATTAAATATATACATATTTATAGATACACACAGAGAGAGAACACAGAAAGATAGTGTTGAAACATGGCCATGCCAAGTTTCTTAAGTTTTTGCCTAGTAATCTCACACCGCAGAATCACCTGGCTTACCTGGCCTCCTTGTTTTTTTTCCTCAGACCTCATTAATCAAAGTCTCTGTGAATGTGCCCAGAAATTTGCACTTTAAACAAATTTATAAAGTGATTCTTACTCCACTAAAGTCTGAGAAGCACTTTCTTACTTTACAAGGGTTGGGCAAAAGTAGGTTTACAGTGGTTCGTATGGAAAGTAATACGATAATTTATAAATAATAATACAAGAATAAACTCTGTGTTTCATGTACTCACCACTATAAACCTACTTTTTTCCTACCCTGTACATAAAAATGTGCTTAATGATAAAGAAAACATCCCAAAATGGTGGAGAGAGAAGCCCTTTCAGTAAATGACTTTGGAAAAAGATTGAGATGAATTACTTTCACTTTTTGGCTTTTGTGAATAATGCTGCTTTGAATATGAGTGCACATATATCTGTTCAAGTTCTACCTTTTATCTCCACTTTTAAACTTGATTGGGAGGGTGAGAGCAGCTTAGGTTTTACAGGCTGGTAAGAGCCTGGGGAGGTTGTCTGTTCAGGGCCTCTTCTCCTAGAATGCAGGTCCTGCGTTCCCCATCAGTATTCTATATTTAATCACAATTAAAATTAAGTTAAAAAAATAATGAGTCATAAGCACCTTAGGTTGGCAAATATATATGTATTTCTGAGGGATTATGAACTAGTTAAAAGTAAATGTGTGGTTTTTTTTTTTTTAAAGAAAAAGCAGGATTTATAACAGATCTCATGCACTGGGCCTCTAGTATATAATAAGGACACAGCCTCAATCACAAAGGGAAAAACTAAAATTGTATTTTTCAAATTGGCAATAATTATAAAACCTTACAAAGTCATTGCTGGCAAGAATGTGATAAGGTAAGCAATCATGCATATCTGATTAGAATAAAAAATTTGGCAAAAATAATAAAAAGCTTTAAAAACAGAAACTTTACCCCCAGTTTTAACTGAGAGAATTTTAAGCATGCAAATATGGACAGCAAACTTTACTTAATAGAGATAGAATTTTGAAATTTGAAAATATAAATTTCTGAAAATTATGGAAAAGTTTAAATTGAATTTGATATGTTTATAGAAATGACAAAAACAGTACAATAATAATCATTGCAACAAGAACTAATATTTGAGATAGCATTCTATAGTCATAGAATTATACATTCTTAAAATACATTATTTTCTAGAGTTTACAAATATAGTAATGAATTAAGTTTTACAGATATGAAACATTTTTAATATTATAGTTAGGGCTGTCTCGTTGCAAGTGACAGAAGTACCAATCAAATTTACTTAAACACAGGAGGAACTATTTGACTCACAGAAAACAGAAGTCCAAGAGACACAGCAGGATGAAGAAATTAAATTCTTCACCAGACTTATTCTATTCTGCTTTCTTTACTAACTCATTCTTATGCAGAGGCTCTTCATGCAATGGCAGAGAAAATCATTGTCACCTTTATAACCTATATTTAAGGTCACGGTAGAAGGTATCATTCTTTTCCACTTTCATCCTAGGAAAATAAACTTTTCTGATAGGCCTTGTTTCTATCACATGAATAAATCTAGGCATGTGGAGTCCTCTGATTGGCTGACCTGAAGCTCATGTCTTTCTTTGAGAAGTAAAGGCAAAACCAATGAAAACCCCAGCAGAATTCCAATTGCTGACAGAAGGGTTGTTCCCTACAACACAAAAAGGGAATGGAGACCAATACAAAGCAACAAATGTCCATTACAAATGGCTACTGAAAAATAAAAACACTGAACTATATCTACAACATTATTCCAATTAATGGAATGCAGAAGACATGGATGGGAGGGGAATCAAAACAAAGCTTTAGTAAACTGTTATTTCTGAATGTCTAATTTTGTATTGTTATCTTTAAAGGTGCCTATTTTCCTAATTTAAAATAAGTAACTCTAAAGAAGTGTCACTTGATTTTTAAGATCTGGTTTGTACATGTTCTTAATATTAAGTGCCAACTTCTCAGAATGCCACATTTTGATATCAGTGAACTTCCACTTTTATCAGCGTCAGGAAGTCAGTTCCTTCATTTGAGTGGTTGAGCTCAGATAGATTCAAAAGCTCCGTCCTTAGAATTAGACTTACCTTGTGAGTAAATCTCATAGTAGCTCTTAGTTAAATTGTATAAGAAAAATGTAGGCACACTTTGCTGTGTTGCTCAGTGCTTAGAGTGTTGGACCACACACTGAAGTGTCGGGGGTTCGATTCCTGATCAAGGGCATGTACCTGAGTTGTGGGTTCACTCATGCCCCCAGTCAGGGTGTGGGTAGAAGCAACCACTGGATGTGTCTCCCATCGGTATTTCTCTCTCTCTCTCTCTCTCTCTCTCTCTCTCTCTCTCTCTCTCTTTTCCCCTCCTTCCCTCTTTTAAACTCTCTCTGAAAAGCAGTGGAAAAAAATATCTTCAGGTGAGGATTAACAAAAAAAGAAAAATGTAGGCTTTAACCAGCTTCATGTATACATTTCACAAACATTTTTAGGCAATATTTATGTTTCAGGTCTTCATACCCAAACCAAATTAAGAATTGTATCAGATTGAGAAAATCTCAGGGGAAAATGTGAATCTTATGGGTCATAGGAGGATCAATGGGGTCTCTGAAATTCACATCTTTTGCTCAGTTAAAGACATTTCCCCTTAGGGCCACAGTACAGACTGGATAATCTGAGTTTACAAAGGCACACAGAATAGATATATACAAACTACATGTTATTCAATAATTGAAAACCAACCTTCAGAGCACAATGTAGAGTAATTTTGACATCTTATTTTGCAAAAATGGAGTCAAATCAGCTCTGGGATGACGGAAATCTCTTCACGATTGATTGCAGTTTTCTACAAATTTATATTTTCTCATGCCCTGTTTACTTTTTAATTGTGTGGTTCTACACAATTTTTAAAAGGATTTGTTGTATTGATACCTGATTTTTTCTCCTGTAATGCCAGTGTGGGTTTAGAAGGTATAGACCAAGATATGACCACTGGTTTGATCTAATTATATAGTTAGCCCTTCCCAGAGCTCTGAAATAATAAGAAAATAGAAGTATGAACGATGTTAGGATAGACTATTGTTTTAATGTACCCCGTGAATCACAGAAGGACGCCTTAAGAAGTCGAATTAAAGAGTCACATTTATTGCAATCCGGGACTATGAGGGGACATTCCCAAATCTCATAGTAATAAGATGGTGGCAAAACCAGACTTATATAGGCAAAAATCACAAAGGTATTGATTACATCCCAGCGTTTGGAATGAGGACCCTGGTTTGCACAAAGCAGTTACAGAGGCAAGATTGAGCTGATTAGTTATCTACAAAGAATATTTATAGTTTTGGGTCTTTGGACCACTGAGTTGACAGAAACACATTATTTAGAGCCCTCGGGTCTTGGGACCACTGAGTTGACAGGGAAACATTATCTGGAACCCTCAGGTCTTGGGATAATTGTGCTGTCCTGGTTCCCAGGTACAGAGGAATGTGCTTCGATAACCAGTAAGATCACAATCAATGGGATAGTCACGTTACAATCAATAAGGCATTCAATCGAATGGGATGATTTATACAATTCAGAAAATCAAAGTAACTTTTCTATTGTTAAGCCAAACAGCAGGGTTAGAGTTAAACTATAGATGGTAGCTACCATACTTCACTGTCATAGATTTTGCTTGAGAAAGAGAGAATAAATCTAGTAACAATGGGCTCTATATCAAGAAAAGAATAACACAGATTCCAGTGTTCATAAAACACACACACACACACACACACACACACACACACACACACACACTACTCAAGGTATGATGGACTGGAGATTAAAGTAATATTTTTAAAAACATCATTATGTATATTACAGTTATATATACGTTCTAGAATATTTTTCATACATTTGGAGGTAGTAAGGGATATCTTTTTAAAAATGTTTTGTTATTGATTTCAGACAGGAAGAGAGGAGTAGAGATAGAAACATTAATGATGAGAAAGAATCATTGATCAGCTACCTCCTTGCACACTCCCTACTGGGAATCAAGTCTGCAACCCAGGCATGAGTTCCTTGATCAGAATTGAACCCAGGACCCTTCAGTCTGCAGGCTGATGCTCTATCCCCTGAGCCAAACCAGCTAGGGCAAGGGATGTCGTTATTAAACAAAACAAGAGAACAGGCATGAAGAAATTTATTGAAAGACTAGGTTACACACACAGAGACTGAATACATATTCATACTTACACAGAAAATGTCACCAAAAAAAATAACATAATAATCTCTAATGGCAAGAGGCACCAAAAATAAATTGTGAAAACCAACAACATCTTTTAAAAAATACTTGTGTACAACATGTGGAGTGTGAAATTGGTTTTCAAACTCAGATGCAAGAAAAGTGTGGATTTCTTTTCTAAATCCAACATATGTGCACAAAATCACAACTGTGAAGAGTGGCGATAAAATTTACCTGTTATTTAGGTGTATTCTACCTTTCCGACACAATGAAAAAAATCAAAGTATCTGAATTTGTCCTAGTAAATCAGAAAATACATTTCTTTGCATGTAGATAATGCTTGGTATCATCACTGTTTCTCTTTCTGTTATAAATTGTCTTAATATTAAACAGTGTTATTTTTTTTCTCATGTTTCAGATAGCTAAACATGTTTAAATTTAACACAAAAGCCATTAGCATCACTTTGAGCTATCAAAATCCAAAAGTATGACAACTTATTTGTGTTATAGAAATAAAAAACTTTTTTCTTTTCCAATACTCCACAGCAATAAAAGCAAACTGCCGATTTATAACTTAACAAAGTATTCTTATTTACTGTGAAACCCCCACTCAACCTCCGCATTCCTTAGCTTTTGCATCACTAACTACAGATGCTTATCATGGGTGCAACTCCGCTGTGATGTCTCTATTTTCCCACCAGAAAAGTAAGGAGAGGTCATTTAGCTTCAGAAATGTGTAGGGAGGCTGTTAAGATGAAAATACTTCAGATTTGGTTTTAAAATGAGAGAAAAAAAAGGACGAATATCATCTTCCAGTCAAGAAGGAGTTAATTCGGGTCCGATTGAGCCTCCCACCTGAAACAAGAGGGGAAAAAACTGACAAAACGCTAGGAAAATTATTTTCAAGACACAGAACATCAGGCAACAAAACACACTGATCCTTGAGAGACAGGAAACAAAGAAGCTCATCCCTACAATTCCCTCAGCTTAGCATTTTGAGAGAGATTTCAGGCAGAAGTGAAAGGAGGGCAAATTTGGGAAGAGCCTGAAAACTACCTTAGTTGAGGAGATGAAATTGAGGGAATGAAGAGGCCAGGGACACTTGAATCCACAGGGAAAAGGGCCAGAGAGGAGACAGCTGCCTCCACACGGAAACCTGGAGACTTGCAAAGGGTTCCTCTCAAGTACTCAGCGGAGTACCGTTCATGCGTGAAAGAAAACCACCGAGGCTGAGGAAAAACCACCTAAAAGGATCAGAAGGAATAGTGCCTACTCCTTCTAGCCAGAATGAAAAAAATAAAAAATTTATGGGGCATTAGGTAAAGTACTCAGGAAGGTCTTGCCTCAGTAGCGGGGATAATTAGTCCTAGACTGTTCCCGCTCTGAACCTGCCTAAGGCTCCATGTGATTCCGAACCCTATGTGCATCCCAGAAGAAAGTTCAAGAAGATTTATAGGAAAACAAAAATATCCATACCGGGTAAACTAACAAGGCAACATTCTCAATGTTTGGCATCCAATCAAAGATTACTGAGCATAAAAGGCAGCAGGAAAACATAAAGTATAATGAGGAGAATGATCAATTCATTGAAATTGACCAGAAAAAAAAAAAGTTGGCTCAGAACAGGAGTAAATACATTAATACCACTGTTATAACTGAATTCTTTATGTGCAAAAAGTTAAGTAGATTGATGGACAATAGAAAATAAAACAAATCAAACTGTTAAAGATAAAGACTACAATGTATAAGGTGGTAAATACACTGGATGGGATTAATTTCAGGTAAGACATTGTGGAAGAAAGATTAGTGAATAGAAAGCAATAGGAATGAAACTCATAAAAAGAAAACAAATGTGCCAAGGCCGGTTTGGCTCAGTGGATGGAGCGTCGGCCTGCGGACTGAAGGGTCCCAGGTTCGATTCCGGTCAAGGGCATGTACCTTGGTTGCGGGCACATCCCCAGTAGGGGGTGTGCAAGAGGCAGCTGATCGATGTTTCTCTCTCATCGATGTTTCTAACTCTCTGTCTCTCTCCCTTCCTCTCTGTGGGAAATCAATAAAATATATTTAAAAAAAAAATTTAAAAAAAAAAAAAAGAAAACAAATGTTAAAAGAGCATCAGTAAGTTGTAGAATGATAATTTGAGTCTCTAAAGAAGAGAAGCAGGGGGATGGAAAGAAAATGAGAAGAAATAATGTCCAAAAACTTCAAAACTTGATGAGAAGTATAAATTCACAAATAAATAAAAAAGAGAGAAAAAGCTCAACAAACCCCAAACACAAAAACATGAAGAAAACTATACCAAAATGCATTATAATCAAATTTGGGGAAAAATAGCAATAAATAGAAAACCATACTATGGCATAGAGGCATCTGTAACTGTGCAGAAACCTTATTTTCTTTAATCTGGCCTTTTATTTTGATTCCACCCCCCCCCCCCTCCTTTGACTCAAACTGGTCTCACCTAGTGTCCTGACTCACCCACTTCACTCTCTCTGGTTTAATCGTTAGGCCCTCTGGTCCTCATCCAGTAGTGTCAGGTCTGTTGACCATGGAGACAGAGTTTCAGTCAAACTAGAGATAACATCTAGATCTCAATTGTCTTTCCAGAATGACCCCACTGACTGCATCCTTATGAAACCAGAAGAGGCAATGCCATGGCTGACATCAGGACCAGATACAATGATCAACTACCTCCTTCCCTAGTGCCAACCAATCAGTAGAGACCATGACCCTAACTCTATTAGCTACCATGACTAATAATTTTTTCCTATATAATCTATCCCCTGGAAGCCATGGGGGAGCCAGGTCTTTGAGCATGTGCTACCTGTGATTCTGGGCATGGTGCCATCTCCTTAATAAATCCTTACTTTCTTGGCTGGAAACGCTTGATCATATCTTATTTGGCTTTGATGTGTGCAGGCAAATGGACCCCTTCAGTCCAAAAACACAGCCTCAGAACAAAGACATGCTATGGCCACAGAAACCAAGATAGGAGTGACTTTAGATTTCTCATCTGAAACAACATAAGTAAGACTATAGTGGAAAACATTATTAAAGTATTCAAAGTAAGAAAACTGTGAATGTAGAAATTCTGTACCTGACAAAAATATCTTCCAAACACTAAGGTAAAATAAAAACTTTCTCTGGCCTAGCCAGTGTGGCTCAGTGGTTGAGCATCGAACTATGAACCAGGAGGTCACAGTTTGATTCCCAGTTAGGGCACATGCCTGGGTTTTGGGCTTGATCCCCCAGAGGGGCGGGCAGGAGGCAGCCGATCAATGATTCTCTTTCATCATTGATGTTTCTATCTCTTTCTCCTTCTCCCTTCCTCTCTGAAATTTAAAAATCAAACAAACAAAAAAACTTTCTTTGATTGCAAAGCTTAAACAATTCATCACCAGCAAACCCACACTGCAAGAAATGTTAAAAGAAATCAAACAGGCAGGGGGAAAATTGTATCAGTTGGAACTATGGTCTACATAAGGGAATGAAGAACACTGTAAATGGTAATTATATGGCCAAATAAATGTTTTTTCTTACTATTTAACTTATTTAAAATATAAAAAATAGTAGCTATGTATAATGAAATTTATATCATATTATAAAGTGAAATGTAACAGTAACATAAAATCTAAAAGGAGAGAAATGGAAGTATATTGCCATTAGGTTCTTAAACAATAAATGAAATAATACAGTATCAGTTGAAAGTATATAAAAATATATACTAAAAATCCTGATGCAATCACTGAATTAACAAAAAAATAGATATAAGTAAAAAGTCAACAAAGGAGTTTAAAAATGGAATCATTAAAAAATTTTTATAAATCCAAGTGAAGACCCAAAAAAATCAGAAAAAGGGAACAAAGAAGGGACAATCATTAAATAGAGATGTTAGGTTCAAACTAACCATATCAATAATTTCATTAAATGTAAATGGTCAAAGCATACCAATTAAAAGCTAGTGATAGTCAGACTGAATTTAAAAAAACAAACCTCATCTATACACTGGCTACAAGACATGCACTTTATATGAAGAAATAAAGAGGTTAACTATCAGTAAAGGATGTGAAATTATATACCATGCTAATGTAACAGGACTGCTGGTGGTCTTGTAACAGGAATCTGGAAAAGTGCTGTGTGTAAATTAATAAAGAGTCCAGAGATGAAACATAATTTTGAAAGGCATTTTGGGGAGTCAGAGAAGACTTAGTTAAAGGAACTAAGTTCTCCTTGTCTCAGGACCCCTTGCTTTTTAAAAAAAATATATTTTATTGATTTTTTACAGAGAGGAAGGGAGAGGGATAGAGAGTTAGAAACATCGATGAGAGAGAAACATCGAACAGCTGCCTCCTGCACACTCCCCACTGGGGATGTGCCCGCAACCAAGGTACATGCCCTTGATCGGAATCGAACCTGGGACCCTTGAGTCCGCAGGCTGACACTCTATCCACTGAGCCAAACCAGTAAGGGCAGGACCCCTTGCTTTTTATTAACAAAAATTGTCCTAAGGCAAGATAGATATACATATCAAAGGGTAGGGTTAGGTATACAGAATCCATTGTCAGATTGGAGAAACTGCCCAAGGCTGTTCAGGTGTTTGGCCAGTAGGAGGCAATAACATGTAGATTGAAATGTCCTCAGCTGTCTGGCAGCAAACAATCATCCTTTTCAGGTTTGAGGTATTGCCCTCAGCCATTTCCAGATGATTCATGCTGGCTTCCTGAACAGGGCAATCAATGGGTCCATGCTACCTGTCACTACTTGAGCCAATTAACTAGACAGTTGAATTATATATGAGTGTTTATTCCAATACTGCTGGCAGTATGGGAGAGCAGTAGGTCATCCACAAAAATCTGCTCTGCACCCCACCATAAGCCAGCTGCTTATATTGGGTAGAAGGACAAAGATTACATGGGAAGTAGGCAAAAGGTATGCCAAATGGGCACTTCACAGGTCTGGAGATTTTCAAAGGCCTGAGGGGTATGCAAAGGCTGGGGGTCTTCAAAGGGTTTCTAATATGCAAAGGGATTAGTGATATGTGAAGGGCTGGGGTCTTCAAAGGGCTGGCGATTCTAGTTTCTGCAACAAGGCTGTTGATCTTTCCATAATAATAGGCAGCTCTCTGATGGGGAGGATGGACTGCATTTCCAGGTGAGCTCCCAGGTCCCATGTGTAACTGCCAGCCATGTTAGAATGTGCCTTCTTTATTTATTTGTTTGTTTTTTAAAATAGATTTTTATTGATTTCAGAAAGGAAGGGAGAGGGAAAGAGAGATAGAATCATCAATGATGAGAGAGAATCATTGATTGGCTGCCTCCTGCAGGCCCTACACTGGGGATTGAGCTCACAACCCCGGCATGTGCCCTGACTGGGAATTGAACCGTGACCTCTTGGTTCATAGGTCAACATTCAACCACTGAGCACACCAGTTGAGCAGAGTGTGCCTTCTTTCATCAGAACAAAACAATCACGGTTAACAGAGCAAGATTAACATTTCTTATAATTATAGCTAGTCCCCAACATTCTATTTCTGCCCCTAACACTAATGCTAGTCCAAAAAAAAAAAAACACAAAACAAAACAAAAGCTGGAACGGTTTTAGCAATATCAACCATATTTCCACTTCTCCTATTCATGTGTTTCTTCCCATTCCTAGTCCTCCTTTTTTCTTCTATTCAAATTTTAGCTATTTTAATGGATCATCTGTCAAGTTCAAGATTTTAGTTCTTCTTTCACAGGTGCCTGCACTGATCATTTCAGATAACAGAGATATCTTTCTCTCCTAAGATATTATATTATTGTCCTGTGTCCAACACCTTGTATAGTGAGGGGACATTTTTTAATCTGCACCTTTTCTTTAAAATGGTTACAATGAGTATGATTTTTATAAAGACAGCTGAGCAATTCCAGAATTTTTCCTAAAGGAAGACAAGGGGGAATTTAGTAGACTAGAGAGCTGCTCAGCGGCACCTCCTCAGAGAGCTTGATGTGTATGCAGGGTGACTCCAGCAATTCATGCCATTCTTACCCTTTTCCACCTGAGCAACTCAGTGCCATATGTTCCATTAGCACTGGATGAACAAGTTGCCCCACAGGGACTGAAACCAGGGCAGATGGAATGCTGGCCTTTGAGTGAAAGTGGATGGCCTGGCTCCAGAAATCTGCCCAGCTTGTCACTCTACCCCTCAACAGTGAATTCAAATGTAAGACACACAGAGAAGAACACATGGTACAAAGCCTGGAAGGATATTAGAAAGCAGAAGCCATGAAAGGTGTAGAAGGGAGATGTGTGTTGAGGGAGCAATCTGCTAAATAGAAGAGAACATGGAAGTTAGATGAAGAAGGGATAGAAGGGGTAGAAGGGGACAGGGGTCCCTCTTTGTGTGGGCATGTTTCAAGAGCTCATCCTGCCCTGGAGACTCTCAGAAAGGGTAGGTCCCAGAGCTCAGCCTACAGTCCCTTAATAGAGAACATGGAGTTCTTGAACAGTCTGAGCTGGGGACAGCAAAGAGAGCACAGGCAAGCAGCATAGCCTGCAGCTCTCGAAGGCCCAGGCTCTGCTAGCTCCTGCGGTCCTGCTCTTTGACCCTATGAAAGAGAAGCCCCAGGGCCTACTCAGGCCTTTCAATGAGGCCACAAACTCAGAGAGCCGTCAGGGCCATAATTGAAGGAGTTGAGTGTCTTACCTGAAGGATGTGTGAAAGGAAGAAAGAGTGTCATCAGGGAAGTAAAGAAACCAAACATGCAGGGATTTGAAAACTGGAATGAGGCTTAGTTTAAGTTGCTCCCCAGGAAGACAGCAAATGTACTAACTGCTTTCCCAGGAGGAGTGCATGAGGATATCCACTGTCCTGTACCTATGCCAGCACTATGTTATTTTTCAAAATCTTATTTCGGCTGATGGGGCCCATAAAAAATGACATTGCATTATTTTTATTTATATTACCTTTAGTAAGAAGGAAACAGTTTCCAAATGTTGAACGACTACTTATTTTTATCTTCTGTTAATTTGTTAATTTTCTGTTTGTGTGTGATGAATTGAATGTCAGTAAAAAATTTTAACAAGGATGGGGTCAAGGATAGGTAACCAGGCATAACTCCAAGGCTCCCACTCCCAGACATCGGCGTCAAGGTCCTGATGAGAGCCTTGTAACTGTAAATCAAGGACGTTTTGTGTTTTCTGGGGATAAAAGCTCGGGTAACCCAAAGCTCAGGGTTGTTACAGGGGAAAGCCTGTGGCAGACGCTGGCCAGCTCAATAAATCCTCGCTTGCTGTTTAAGACCTAATTGGAGTTGGTGGTCTTATTCTCGCGAATGTTGGTCCACAACAGTGTGCCTTGCTTATTTTTCTGAATGTTCATTTTTATCTTATTAGGACAGTCCCCTATGTATATATTAACAATATCAACTCTTTGTCAGCCATATGTATTGCAAATGTTTCTCTTCAGTTGTGTGCTTAACAGAGTGCCCTGACAATAACAGCTGCCATTCAATCCTCACAACAATCCCGTGAGATCGAGTTTATTCAGGAGTGGCCCATCACTTCTTGGGCCACTCCACAAAAAGGAGTTTGCTTTTTCCTATTAAATAAAGATGAATGGCTAAAAGCATGGCCTAGGGAATCAGAATGTCCTTGTTTCTTCCTGGGGGACCTCCTGTGTGATTTCTTTGTACATCCCTTAAAGTCTTTGTGCTTCAGTTTCCTCATCACTGAAGTGGGGATAATAATAATGATCTTCCTCCTGAAGATTGTTCTGAGACTATATATATGTATATATTTATATTACTTATATTTATATATATCTACACATATGCTTATATTTATATATATACTTAGACCAGTGCCTGGCATATCATAAGAGCTCAATTGTTGCTACCAATTATTGTTATTAGTCATTAACCATCTTTGTGGTAATTATATGTAACTTTTAAAAAATTTAACATATTTTAGAAGCATGAAGGTTTAGGAATTTTAAACAGTCATCTTATCCCAAACCTGCCAGTTCTGGTTGCTGGAGTACAAAGGATGCATTTCATGTGTGTGGCCCCTCTGCCAACTTCTCTTAGGTGGAAGTTCTCAACCTTCTGGCCCTTTAAATACAGTTCCTCATGTTGTGACCCAACCATAAAATTATTTTCGTTGCTACTTCATAACTGTAATGTTGCTACTGTTATGAATCGTAATGTAAATATCTGATATGCAGGATGGTCTTAGGCGACCCACAGGTTGAGAACCGCTGTCTTAGAAGGAAAACTGACTGCTGCTTACAGTGCCCTGTTATTTTCTCCCAGATGTATCCATGGCTACAGTTTGGGGGTACCCGGCCTTGCTAGTTCTGGGACACTGTGTAGGGTGGATGCTCTTTGAGTTAAATTGGCTTGTTTTGCTCCAGTGCTATCCTTGAAAGATCTGAATACACAGGCAGCAACCTTTCCCCCCTAGCTAGGACTAGAATCAGAATGTTCTCTAACTAGAAAGAAAGCTTTTAGTTCATCTAATCTAGTGGTATTCAAAGTTTGTTGTACATCAACACACCTAACACTCTTCTAAACATCCCACGTGCTACAGTCCTATCTCTTCTCTATAGAACCCAAATCGGCTGGATTAGCCCAGGAATTTGTATGTGATAACAGTTCCCAAAGTTATTAAATTTATTATGGTAAGGTTAAGGTGATAGAGCTACATCTCAAAGTAGAGTGAATTTTAAATATATGTATTTGTCTCTCTCTTATATAACAGTCCCAGGATCAGCAGTCCAAGTTGGCAAGATAACTTGCCAACACAGTTACTCAGGCATGTGGCATCCCTCCCTTCTGCTGTCCTTTCTAGGACATTATCATCATCTACATTATCAAGGTTGAGTCAAACACATGTTTAATTTTGGGATCTAGATGTTGGAAAGAAAAAAAATCACAGAAGAGGCCAGTCCAATGTCATATGACCTGGACCTAGAAGTAGCATATATCACTTTTGTTCAGGGAGCCTAGAAAGGGATGGGGCAGTTGGGACAGCCAGTCTGGCTGGGCAGCCCTGTGCATTATGTACCTCTTTGTCCTGAGAGCAAAGAGGGTGGTTTGGGGTGGGCAACCTGCAAGCTTCCCCTCTGTGATCCTAATGCATACCCACATCTCTCAGAGAAGCCACATATACTCCAACCTCTGCATTGTATAGATAAGGAAAATGATACTCAGTGATATGAAATGACTGTTTTGGGGGGGACAGGTTGAGTCAGTAAAACAGATGAAGATTTACCCATGATATTGCAAAGGCTCTCTCCTTACTTCAACACCATCCCCGGACTTGAGGCCAGGGACTTGTTTCATTTCAGAATTGTTGATAATAAAGAAATTGAGTGCACTTTAGAGGGAATGGTTAGAGACAAGAAGGGTACTTCTCTTATGCTAAGTAAATCCTCCCAGTATTCCTTTCTCAAATCTTTGTAACACTCCAACTTTGTTTCTAGACCCGACTCCTTTTTCCATTCCCTTTATGATTAGATTGGTCTCCTTTATCACTCATTTCATTTCCTCTAATGCTTCCTCTCAGCTCTAGGGATTAGACACACATCTGTTAGGGTCGCTGAAGGAGGAATGCACAAGTGGTAAGGGATTATGAATTTATTAGGTCATCTGGATATCAGATGGGCTGAGCCCTCAAATGGCGCCAGTGCTATCCTTAAAAGGGACGGGCAGTCAGAGATTTTAAAGGACTCTTGGTGAGCTTTTTCTGGGTGGAAAATTCTCTGGGCAGGTCCTGAGGGGGAAGATAATGGTCTTAGCAAGTGGAATGTGGTCTTAGCACGTGGAATGTGGTCTAAGCAAAAGTGAATGTCCATTGTGAAGTGGCCTGAAGGTCAGTTCCTAGGGGAGGGGGTATTGATTCAATTATTTGATCAAACCTAACATTATATACCTCATTTATTTTTCTAACAAGCACTTTTTGGGCTATTTCTAGTCAAGTGGAGCTTGTGAGATTGCATGAGCTGAGATAACAGAATGAGAACAGGAAGAGGAAGAGCATCAAGATCAGCCCACCAGCTTATCGTTTGGCTCAGTGGGTAGAGCGTTGGCCTGCGGACTGAAGGGTCAGGGCTTTGATTCTGGTCAAGGGCACATGCCGGGGTTTCGGGCTCAATCTCCAGTGGGGGGCATGCAGGAGGCAGCTGATCAATATTTCTCTCTCATCAATGATTCCCTCTCATCATTGATGTTTCTATCTCTCTCCCTCTCCCTTCCTTTCTGAAATCAATAAAAATATATTATAAAAAATATATTTTTCACCAAAGGAGTGAAGACAAGGACACATGTTCTGTGGACTGTGAAGAGAGCAGCCTCAAAACAACAGAGACTGGGAAGGTGCTGGGGACAGGTTAGGTAGGAAGATAATGGAGCATTAGCGGCCTTGAAAGCCAGTCTGAAAAGTTTACATGTGAAGCTATAAGGAAAAAAAAAAGGAGCCCTCTGTAGTTTGCAAGCAGAAAAGAGACATTATGATAACTTCACATTTTAAAATCAGAAATCCCCTGCCTGTTATCATCATGAAGGACCTTAGGATGCACATTATGTCAAAGAGGTGACAGGCTTCAACAGTGAAAAGTGCTAGCACGCAGGAGTTTGACTCTCTATTGCCCTCTCATTTGACATCTTTGAGACTTCATAGTATGATGACTGGCTAGATCTCGGGAGATCGGGCTGCCAAAGGCTTGGAATAGAGTGCCAGAGCCCCTGATTCCTTCAGAGAAGAGGAAAAGTTTGGTCTGTAGAGGATGCTCCTGACGTAGAAAAAGGTATCTATCTATTCTGAGTCTTTGCTCTTCTCTCCTGGTGAAGGAAGAAATCTGTACTAAGATCTGAATTAAGCTGGACTTGCTTTTTCTTGCATATTAACAGAAACATTCCTAGAGTTTGAACAGTTATTGTCTCTGGACTGGCGTGCCCATCACCCAGGGCTGGACTCTACAGTAGGATTCTACGGTGAGAAAGAAGTTACTAACATTTGAACCAAGAGCAGACCCGTTGAACTGCTCCCCCACAGATTGAGCCCACCCCGTGGCTGGTGAGTGGGTGGGAGTACCAGCCTTGCCACATAGAACTGTCCCTGGAATTAAACCCAGTGAGTGCATCTCCCTTCCAGGGCCCTGGGTTCTCCTCCTGCAGAGAAGAGAACTCTGGGCCCCAGACATTTCTCTCTAGCACTTTCTCCCCTGGCTGCCAAATGCAAACTGAGTGTTAATTACATACCGATTTGGCCAGCCCATAGTGAATGTTTGTTTTAACAGTCACCACACTGACAAGGAAAACCCAGCTAAAAGATACAAAAATATCTGCCCACATGCTGCATGTTGGTTGATTGTCAGTGTTTTGCAGGTTTAATGTGAAAATTCTGCACCAAATGTGAAAGATGTTAGTAAAAGGAGAAAGATTTATGAGATCTGAAGAGAAACCAGAGTATGAAAACATTAGGAAAGTTGACATATAAAGAGTGATGTACAAGTATTACAGTGATGTAACATTAATTTACATGCATTTATTTAAAATTAGGTCATTAAAAAAGTGTGGCCTCAGGATGAAGGGAAGATGTAAGATGAGAAAACAGAAGTATATAGGCACACGTTAATAAACAAGAAACTGCCCATCTTTTATGTAGAGTGTTGAACCATAGATTTACAAATAAACAACTGGTAATGAAAAGAAATTCACTACAACATCAGAAAACAAGATTGAAGACTAATTCTGCCTGACACTTGACATAGACTTTCTATTTCTCATCTCTCTGCCTCTTTATTTCTCTGTGCCTTGCCATTCCTCGGCCCTGGGGAATCGAGGCTATACTTGAGGAAAAATTTCAATAAGCACTTTATTTCTTCCCTCTGCAGCAACCTGTGACATAGATAGGGATAAGGAAAGAGGGTTGCGTGGAGCTGGAGGTGTTGACTGAGGGCAGCAGCAAAGGCAAGAGGTCTTCCCCTCTGGCATCTTTGGCTGCACAGATGGGCTCACATTTGTGTGCATGCCTCAGCACACACGTTTCTTTGAAGAGAAGTAGCAATAATAATATCCCCTATGCTCATTCACTATTCCTCTGAATAATCTCAGTGTCAGTACAATTAATTTTCAATGATCTATATTGGTTTTGGACCTTCTTTCCTTAATTCTGTCACATTGGGTGAACTCTGCTTCTTGGCTTCATAGTTGAGCTAGGATGCAATTCAGTGTGTGTGTGTGTGTGTGTGTGTGTGTGTGTGTGTGTGTGTGTAAAGAAAGTATACGCACTCTAGGATCAGTTATAAATTTTAATGATATTATCCACGATGGTTGATTTTTCATTCATCCAGTTAGTATAAATAATCAGTTTACTGTAGTGCTAAAAGGGTAGATGTGAATAGCAGAAGGCAATAAACAATAAGTATTTTCTTCTTTAGATAGGCTATAGTCTCACAGCTCTGTGAGACTTACAATCTAGAGCCACTAACTAACCAGCTCATCAGAGAATGACCTGTTAGCACTGCCAATATTTTCTTAAACGAGGTAACACTGTGGTATTGGCACCTGGGGAACTGTTTGCCTGTAGTAAGCTGGCCCATAGTTATCACCAGGTCTGGGCTTTCAAAACAGCTTATGCCAAGATTCTGTCCACGCTTGCAGCTGGGGGTCTTGGGAGCCCTGCAGATCACTTCCATGGAGCCAAGAATAAAGTTATTGCTCAACTTGCATGACCCATTAGCTTCTGAAACTTTTCTCCAGATCACTATGTCATTGTAACACTCTTTGTCATTACCTGGATTGTTTCCCTTGGAGAAGCTATCATGTAATCTTCTGAATGTCGATAATGAAGACGTAATATCCTTGGATATGCCAAGGCTAGTATTTTTATACAACAGAGTCAAGTTCATTAATATCTCAATGGTCTGTTTTTCTTGGTCACTTTTTGCCAAGTCATTTTGCATCTCTCCCTCTGAAAATTCTTCTTTAATTGTCTCCATTTTGTTTCCTGAAGATCCTACAAGAATCAGCCCCAGGCAGAGTAGCAGCAGAGAGGCCTCCATCTCAGATCTAGGATGCTCTCTTCTGCAGCGAAAATAAAAAGTAAGAGGTAAAACTAAGAAGAATATTAAGGAGCTAGCTCTCTTTTCCTCATGACAGTTATTCCCAGGATTGACCCCTCATGTACCTTAAGACTCCTACATCTGTTCATGGAAGTATGATGCTGTGAAAAGACAATCAGCTGTGGAGTCTGAAGACCCAGTTTCAAATCCCTGCTTATCCACTAACAATTTACTCTACCTCATTAAACTAACCTCAGTTTCCCCATATGAAAAATAGAAAACGTGAGAATTACATAGGATAATATGTGTATAGTACCCAGAACCAAGTCTATTTCTCTTCCTGTTCCCCTCATCTGTAATCTCATCGGTAGGATCTGTCATCTTCAAATAGATCACAAGAATCTCACTCACAGATTCCTCACTGTTCCTGTGTCTCCCACAGCCTCACACAGTACCCAGCATGCACTTGAAAAAAACCCCACAATGTTATTCCGCCCTCTCCCATTTCTTTTCCCACCAATCTCAGACATGGGATATCTGCCTTTACCAGTTTCTTTAGCAAAACTGATCCTGTAGAGAAAGCTTCCAGTTTGTTGGAGGGTCGGAAGTGAAACTGTATTTGTTTCCTGAGAGTTTCTGCTATTGGGTCTAGCTGAGGGAAGGAGGGGCCAAAAACGGGGGAGGGAGAACTGTACGAGATTGAAGTAGAAGACAACGTGGAACCAAGGACACTCAGAGGACTGAACAGTGTCCATTTGGCTGTCAGGATCCTAGTGACCTGGGCAGCACCACTCTTTCTCTTCTGTGAAATATTCCCTATTTACTTATATTTTAACCCAAAGTGATTTTTCTTTCTTCTTTGAAACCCTACAGCATAGGTTATATTGCACTTCACTTTATATGGTTCTTTTTTATTTTTCAAGTTGGTTGATATATGTTAGTCTTTTCTTTCTCTTATTGAGGCTAAAAATCTTTTGAGTCTGGAATATACTTCCTGCTTCTTTTATTCTGTACAGAATCAAACACTTTCTTAGCAATGTTTGTTAACAACATAGTATGGCTTGACTGATGTAGAAAATTCTTTACTTGAGGTCAGTGCTGGAAAATTCACAATGAGCTCCCAGAAAGAATGGTTATTTACAGTGATAATCCTTTATCTTGCTCCAGAAAGATCTTACTCATTTCTCTGGTCTCTAAGAGCCTCCTTCCTTTACACTTGTATCTCCTGCATTATCATACTTACTTATATCCTGATCATCATTCCTTGCCCCTCCATTCCTTCAATACACTACTTTCTAAAACACCACTTGTAATGACATTACTTCAGAAACATTCAATTATCCCTCATTGCCTATGTGAGGTAATCGAATCCCCTGAGGCCACTTAGCCAAGGCTCTACTTGATCCAATCCCCTTCTCTAGGCTCACCTCCCATTATTTCGGTATGCAAGCTGGCTCTCATCAAATCAGTGTGACTCACTCCCTTTGAATGCACTCTATTCCATCTCTCCATTTCTGCTCCTTTCTGAATGCCTACTCTTTTCTGCCTCTTAAAACCCTTCAGAGCCCAATTCAGATCCCATTCTTTCGTTGACATATTTTCTCACTACTTAAGCTTGCCAAATTCATTTCTCACCTATATCCTGAACGTATATATCTGAACTTCTTACCACCACTTCTTTTTTTTCTTATTCACTTCTCTTTTCTTTCTTTTTTATTAAATAATTCTTTATTGTTGAAAGTATTACATGTCCCCTTTTTCCCTCCATTAATCCCCTCCAGCCCACCCTGCCCCCTGCCCCAGGCCTTCAGCACCCTATTGTCTATGTCCATCCACCCACTTCTTTTTTCTAAAAACAAAAAAAAATGTTTTTATTGATTTTAGAGAGAGAAGAAGGGACAGATAGAAACATCCATGAGAGAGAAAAACTTCAATTGGCTGCCTCCTGTACGCCCCCTAGTGGGGATTGAGTCCACAACCCCAGCATGTGCTCTGAAGGGAAATCTAACTGGTAACCTCTTGGTTCATAGGTCAATGCTCAACCACTGAGCCAAAACAACTAGGGAGACCACCCACTTCTTATACCACGCATTTGACATTAGTACACATGGACTTGTATTTTTTTTATATTTCATTTTAAAATGTCCTGTATGTAAAACAAGAGCAAAGACCCAGTACCAAGAATATATAAGCCTTAATAATTGGGTTGATTGATTATTAATAGATTATTAAGAATTAAGTGGATGTGTTCATGTTTGTGCCTTGAACATAGACTTAGTGTAGGTTGAGGGGAGGCTGGAAGAAGGTTTAGATTATTTCCTAAACATCGACTGCCATCGATATAAATAGTGAGGTGATAATAGGAAAGCAGACAATAAGGAGAAAAATAAGAAGAACAGTGTAGATTCCCAGTTTTTCTGGAACATGTATTTCAAGTGGGCAGAAATCCCAGCTACCTGGGTTTGATTTGGGCTGCTAGGTGCCCATTAAAAACAACAACAACCCCCCCCCCCCAAAGAATAAGTAAATAAAAAGAAATAAAAACAACAACACCCAAACTGCAAATGTGTAAAACATCACAATTCATTTGAATTGGGCTTTGATCCTCATTGACTCAAAATACTGTGAGGATAATTTCCATTGATAGTCTCAGTTGCATACTGACACTTTAATGGGAATGCATTTATCTGTAAAATTTTGTTTTTAATTAACAAGAGGGAGGTTAGGTGAGTAAAGGAAGAGAAATCATTGGGAAGGACAATAAAGCCCAGGGAGAGGAGTAGGAAAAGGAATCAGAATTCAGAACATAGAAATTAATAAAAACAAACACTGTTTGCTCAGTGGTGAGAGAATCAGCCTACGGAGTGAAGGGTTACAGGTTCGATTCCCAGTCAAGGCCATGTACCTCGGTTGCAGGTTCAATCCCTGGTGGGGCGCGAGTGGGAGGCAACTAATAGCGGGAGGCAGTTAATTGGCATCAGATGTTTCTCTCTTTATATCTATCCTCCCCCATCCCTATCAATCTCTAAATATCAATAGGGGGAAAATAGCCTCAGGTGAGAATTAAAACAAAACAAAAAATATAGAAATGGGAGCCATAAAGGACACATTTTAGCTACTGTAAAGTTTTACCCAGGAAATGATGCTGCAACCAGGACCCCGCATCATGTACTAAGGACCACCTGTTCCTGCTCAGCATCTGAAGATGCTGAGGACCCTGGTCCCTTGGTGGCATTCCAACATCCATGAAGACAATGGTGACAATGGGTTTCTGCAGAGAAATGGGTAATGAAACTCAACTGTGAAAGGGCCACCCCACATGGGTAAGCCTTGCCCATGTCCTTTACTTACCTCTGTCACTCTCTTCCCCTCTAATCTAATCAATCAGAATTTGTTGCTTACAAAGACAGAGTTAATAACTAGCATAGGTGTACCTCCTTCTTTGATCTAACCTTTAATTAAGTACAAATAAATAATGCAATAGTTGAAGTCTCTCAACTGAAAAGATCGGAACAGAATGGACCCTATGAAGCTCACGCATCCCTGGGGCTGCTCTAGCTCACAGTAGGAGTTCCTGGCTCTGAATTACAGGATTGAAATGTCATAGTTCAGAACTAGTGTTCCCATAACCTGGCACTTACCTGCCAAATACCCCTTCTTCCTTACTACTCCCCAGTACTAACCCTCCCTTCCAACAAGGCTAGTTTCTGTACTACTAAGAAATAGAATTGTGGTGTGATAGGCCTGGAAAGAACCTCAAAGATTATCTCGTTCAAGCTCCCTCACTTTACAGTGAGACAACTGAGGCTCAGAGAGGAAGAGGACTTCATCAGATTCCCTTCCTTCTCTTCCTTTGCCCTCTAACTCTAAAGATACGCTGCCCATAGTTGAAAGTGAAATAACTAAAGAACCAGTCCAGTTGTAAGAACTAAAAGAAGAAAAGAATTAGTAGTCTGGTCAAAGTCCTTCCTGTTTCCTCTGGGGATGCCAAGAGGAGGTACAAGGAGCTCTGAGAGTCTCGTTGTCTCCCTGAGACATCCTTATCTGTTTCTCTCCGCAGTCTTCCAAGGAAATGGTTTCTGGCTCCTTCTGATCTCTTTTTCCCTTTCTTTCAAGGGGCAGAGGAAGCGCTGAACAGGAGCAGCTGCAGCTTGAGTCATATATGCCATCTTTAAGAGAAAATCCTAAGAGATGACCCCAATTGCCTCTACACTTAGAACCAAGTAGGGTGGAATGAATGCAGTACTTGCTCTAGGTATGAAATTTAAGGGGCACCAAAAAGCCCAGTAATCAAGATGATATTTTTAATGCGACATTTAAGAATTAATTTAATTCAAAACAATCCCTGATGAATATCAAAAATGTAAATAACAGGACCAGACCTTGCGTGGGCACAACTCATGTACTTCGCTCACCCTAAATCCAACCCTGTCAGATTTGTCTTGATTTAAAATTGAGATATTTTGTTCATCAGAGATTTTTGCATTAATTTTGATTTTTAAAAAATATTCTTTATCTAGATTACTTGGGGGAGGGTGCCCCTTAAAATTTGCATGTAAAGTGAGTGCCTCGCTCACCTTATCCTAATCCCAGTCCTGCATAGGATTCACTCTGGGCTCTCATCAAATGACCCAAAGAAAAGGAACACGAAATTGAAACACACGCATAGTTTATGATTTAATTCGGTAGAGTTTTGTTTTTTATTGAAGCAGAGTAAGAAGATTCCAGCTCATTTAGTTTTTTATTGAAGCAGAATAAGAAGATTCCAGCTTAGCCATACTGGAAGGATAAATGAATTACTCGTGGCTACCATTTCACTTGGGCTTTCCCCCATGTCCACAGTCAGATGTGCGCCAGGAAGAACCAGTACCAGTGCCCCTGGGAGAGGAGCAGAGAGGTGCTGGTCTCAAGTTATTCAACATATTTCTGGAAGTTAACGGGCCCCATGTCATCGCAAGTGACGACAATAAACCCCTCTGTGGGGGAAATGTGGTACCTGCAGGCAGGATATCTGATACCTTCAATGAGCTTACAGACTGTCATTTTGAACTTTGTCTCACTCTGGAAACATGAAATGCTGGAATGGTTTTGGCAAGCCGTCCTCTTGGGAGAAGTGCAAACACGATTGATCTGTCGAGGCCTCTCGTGGATGAAGACATGCTCCTTTTTGCAGGTGTTGTCAGGTTCCTTGATGATTCTTTCTAAGATCATGTGGTTGCAGTACCTTACAGCAATATTACTCTGAGGGTAGTCCACGTGCAGGTGTTCTATGGTTGACATCACTGTTTCTTCATACAGCTCGTTTTCCCAGAACACAATCATCAGGAAAATTATCACCATTAGTATCATCAGGGGTAAGAGTCCCTTTACATCTGTGGCTTTAATTCCTATAGAGTAAGAGGAAACAGAAAGTAGCAGAGGGTAATAAGAGTCCCTCCATCCCCATCGTTTGCTCCCCCACCCTTAGAACATTTTATTTCCCTCACTCTGCTAATTCAAATCATGCTTAGCCTGCAAGATCCAAGACCTTTCTGACCATTTCAATTCTCAGAGTTTGGCACTGAAGTGATCTCTAATTATTTCCATTTGTTTTACTTCCATCAGCTCCTTGATGGCAGGTATCTGATCTTCTAGTTCTCCCGAATCTGTCAGAGAGCTTAACACAGAGACGGACAGACAGAGGTGCTCGAAAGTACCCATGCCTGCTTGATTCATTCCTGTTGCTGAATGAGTTCCTTCCCATAATTGTCTCAACTCTAATTCCACCCAATTCTTCATGCTTTTAGCACTGTCTTCTAATCTGTCCTTCCCAATTCTCCTTCTGCCAACCCCAATGGGCTCTGTTAGCTCCTCTTACCTTTCCTTTTTGCTGTAGCTTTCACAAGTAACATATCCTTGTGATCATGGATCTGAGAAAGTCCTTTGTGTCTCGCTGTTCTCTGACAATAACTGGTAGGGAGCCAGTTGAGCGTGGGGTGAGCCCAGTAGAAAGAACAGGCAGGGAGGAGCCTGTAGGGGAGTGTGCTTGGATGCCTTTGGAAAGGAAAAGACCTTAATCTTCAGAGGGAGAGTTGAGTAAGGAGGCCCTGAAAGTGTCCTCATTAAACAAGTGTAGACTTTTCAAAACATTTAGTAAAGTGCTGATCTGTGCCAGACACAGCATTGTCTATTTTCCAAAATTTCATCCAGTCCTTAGTCAAACTATGAAGTCACTATTATCTCCCTTTCATTAATGAAGAAATTAATTGCTGAACAGTTCAAGTGGAGATGGGAGATGACAAGGGTAGTAAGAGTTTCACTTTCTCAATGTTTGACACTTGGACTCCAGTTTCAGTAAGTTTTATTCCCATGTGGTGTTCAGGACAAGGCAGAATAATCCCCTGACATTAACATTAGTCTTAATAAAGCCCTAGAAAATATAGCAATGGTTCCCAAACTCTGCTGAATATTACAATCACCTGGGCATTTTTAAGTGCCACCTTGAGACATTCTGCTTTAATTGGTATTGGTGTGACCTGGTTTGGATTATTAAAATTCTTCCAGTGATTCTAATATGCAGCAAAATTTGGGAACTACTGATCTATGGTATACATTGGAAACCTACATGGAAAATTGTGGACAAGGGCTTGGTGAAAGATCAAGTTATTGAGACCATAGAATTATTTTTGTTGCTATCATTTCCTGGCCATTTGATATAGGAATGGAAAAACAGACTTAATTTTACCATTTCTTGCCCTGAAATGATTTATCTTTTGAAGAGACATCTATGTAGTCCTCTCTCTCTCTCTCTCTCTCTCTCTCTCTCTCCATATATATATATTATATATATATCTAATCTAATAATAGACAAACATGGTAATTGACTGTACCTTTGCTACGCCTCTCATCAGCTAATCAGCGCAATATGCAAATTAACTGCCAACAAAGATGGCGGCTAATTTGCATACTGCAGGCAGGGTGGGTCAGCGCCATCCCACCTGCCCCGCCGCCAACCGGGCCTGCTATTTGCCACCCGAGGTGGTGGGGCGGGACAGCACCATTCCGCCTGCCCTGCCACCATCCGGGCCTGCTATCTGCGACCCGGGGCGGTGGGCGTCCCGTGTGCGACCCGACCCAGGGTGGCGGAGCGGGACAGCGTGGCTCCTCTGTCACCCCAGCTTCCTCATCACAGCTCCCATGGGGGCCTAAGCCTTTAGTCGGACATCCCCCGAGGGCTCCCTGGATGCCAGAAGGATGTCTGACTGCAAGCTTAGGCCTGATCCCCCGGGGAGTGGGCCTAAGTCGACAGGTGGACATCCCCCAAGGGGTCCTGGACTGCAAATGGGCACAGGCTGGGCTGAGGGACCCCCCTGCCCCAAGTGCACAAATTTTTATGCACCGGGCCTCTAATATATATGTATATATATATATACATACACACACACACACACACACACACACATATATATACATATATATATATACATACCAGGGGGCAGATGCTCAATGCCGGAGCTGCCCCCTGGTGGTCAGTGCACTCCCACAGCCAACCTCCTGTGGCCGGCCAACCTCCAGGGGTCCCTTCCTTCCCACCTGCTAGCCAGCCCTGATCGGCCCAGATTGCCGACCAAGCCAAGGGATGCCATCCATGCACGAATTTGTGCACCGGGCCTCTATTCTCTCTCTCTCTCTCTCTCTCTCTCTCTCTATATATATATATATATATATATGTGTGTGTGTGTGTGTGTGTGTGTGTGTGTGTTTCTTATTGATAAGAAGAAAAACATTTTGGGGTAAAAAATGGTCTAGGAAAGACAGAGAATCCTGGAAAAGGATTAAAAAAAATGTGTCTCTTTCTATAGAACAAAACCATAATTCCAGACCATGAAAATGGACAACCAAGAGGTTATTATTTGCTTTCCAAAAACTTTCATGCTGTGTGCCCTTTCAGAATTGAAACGGCCCTGTTTCGGATATGTGTTTGCACAATGCCACAAAGACATAAGTTGACGAATCTAATTCTGTTGATGAATTTTCCGACTCAGGAAGGTCGTTTAAAGCGGAAGGTACTCTCCTCTTCCCTCCATCCTCTAACCCTTTCTTCCTGCTTCTCTTCATCATCGCCCAGATGCCAACTTTCAGCACCGTCTAAAGACCAAAAGGTGGGAAGTGCTTCTAGTACTTCTGAGTTGGAATCTTCTCCCCTTCCCTATTCATTTTCACCAAGGAGCCCTCCCAAACTACTTTCACTTACTACTCTGCTGTGGAGAACAGTCAGATGATCTCTCAAGTTTCTTTCTAACCTTGGAAGTGGGCCTTGCCCATGAGGAAATCTCTGCTGGTTCCCACAAACTCCCAGTTAGATCAAGTCCAATGCAAGGCCAGGTGTCAAGAAATATCTCTAAGTCAGGGCAAAGGACATGAAACTTTAACTCTTGCAGGAATCCTCCTTAAAATTAACCACTTCCATTTCCTCTTTGAAACTCCATAAGAAGCCCTCCTCCCTGCTTCCTGTACATGACTTAGTGTGAACAGTTACTCTGTGGGGCAGGAAAGGGTCTGTTTGGCTTTCTGCACGCGTGCTGGGTGTTTGGGAGGCCGGAGCACGTGCCCTTTGCTCCAGCACACTGCCTGGTACTTCACAGAACAAAAAGTGTCTGTGGAGTGGATGAGCGGATAAAGGACTTCAGAGCTTGTTCTCTTCTGCCACTAACTAGTTGTATGATCTTACAGAGCCATGTCACTTGTCAGAGTCCCAGTTTCTTCATCTCTAAAATGGAGGTGGCAGAAAAGAATAAAGGCAGAATCGGACTATCTATGAGTCCCTTTCTGCTGTCACAAACTAAGGTTCTGAGCTCAATTAAAGTGACTCCACTAGTCCCCCCCCTTTTATAAATATATTTTATTAATTTTTTACAGAGAGGAAGAGAGAGGGGTAGAGAGTGAGAAAGAAACATGGATCAGCTGCCTCCTGCACACCCCCTATTGGAGATGTGCCCACAACCAAGGTACATGCCCTTGACCAGAATCAAACCTGGGACCCTTCAGTCCGCAGGCCGATGCTCTCCGCAGGCCGATGCTCTATCCACTGAGCCAAACCAGTTAGGTCAAGTCCCTTAAGATGACAATTCTCTGGTGACCACTTCCAACCCCCCCCCCCCCCCACACACACACACACACACTGGGAAAGTAGGGCTGTCCACTCTACCTCCCTGCCTGGAGGCAGGGTGAGCAATGGATAAATGGATCCTGCGTACCAGGCCCAAAAGTGGGAACTGGAGCTCTGATTCAGGAGTATGGCAGAGTAGCCCTGTGAAATAGCCTAAGGAATTGGCATTCTGGTCAAGGGGACACCTCCCTAAATCAAGAACACCTGCTACTGAGGCAAAACAAAAGGGCCTGAAGCACGCCTACGTGGAGGGATTTGTTGGCTACCTTTGGCAACAGCAACGCCGTTTGCTAAACAAGCTATGAACTGCAAGATTCATGCAATAGCTTCACAAGCCTCTGGGCAATCTTTCAACTGCCTCCCACGACGTCGCCTGTCTCTGTCCATGTGAGGTGGACAGACTGGAGCTTGGGTATGTCCAAGGACAAGCTGCTTCTGATTTGGGCAGAACAAGTTCGGAATCAGATGAGAGGCTATCTATCTCAGCCTTGCAGTTCCAGCCCCAGGCTAAGAACACAGCAGGCCCTGTTCTCCCTTGGGGGCAAACCAAGCCATTTATTTATTTTTTTTGTAACTTGTGTCCCTGAAATGACTGCCTCCAGGTAATAGCCCGGGGGGGCCAGGCTGAGGGGAGGTTGCCCTAAGCACGTCTTTCTAACAGCGGCTTGGGAGGGCCCTGTCTCTCCAGCGTTCACTTCTGAGAATGCTTTGATCATAGCATACCTGGCTTCTCCTGTGTGTCCCCAGGCTGGGCCCCTGACAGGCGCCTTTGAATCCCTTTAGAAGGACCATTACCCATCCTTCCATGCAGCCCCTCCAAGGACACTCGCAGGCTCTGTTTTCCTTTCTGGGCCAGTTCCAGCTTCCCTGAAAATCAGATGGATCTCTTGTCCCCACCTCGCATAGTCACGGAGGCCCTAAAGAACCCAGATGCATTAAAAACAAAACCCTCCCTGTTCTCAGAAGCACCCAGCTCGAGCACAAGGAACAGTGAGTGGCCCAGTAGTTGTGAAAGCCTGTCTGGAATGGCCCAGCCACTAAGTAGCTCTGTGACCCTGACCTCAACTCCAGGGGCCGCACTGACCTCCTGTACAAGTGGCTGGGAGCTGGCAGAGTTGGTGGGCTGCATGAGGTGAAAACAAGCAACAACTGAGTGTTGACAAAACGCACCCAGCCGTAACATTCCATGGTGCAGGGCTCTGTGGTGGCTTATTAGAAAGTCGAAAGGGTGCTTTTTTTTTTGTCAACTGTGCTATCACAGTAATCTTTTTAGAACCCAAAATCTAGTTCTGTGCCTGCACTATCCACCCCAATCTCCACCTAAAATGGGCCCATGGCTTTTCATAAGTCGTAAAATAATGACTACAGCCCTTACCTCTGACTGCCAGGCTTTCATAGATAGCCTCATCCCAAATCATTCTTCTCCTCTCCCTCCCTATGTCGGGTGGGGCAAAAGCAGGTTTACAGTTTGAGTACACAAAGCACAGAGTTAATAAAGCTGCTGTAATCATCATAATCTGCATGTCTTTTTCCATACGAACAACTGTAAACCTACTCTTGCCCCACTACACACCTCTCTTTCCAGCTCCCTGAGTTCATCAGGCTTCGTTCCAGCTCAAGGTGTTTAACATTTCGTTCTCTCATTGTGGGATGCTTCTCACTCCATGCGCCCCTCTTCATTCTACCTGGTTAAATCCTGTGTGCTCCTCCTTCCTTAGACGAGCCTTTCCAGGACCCCCAAGGGAGTTTTGCTTGCATAACACTGTACTTTTCCTTTGTGGCCCCTATCACTAGCATAATAAATTTACTGTATTTCTTGGTTTTAAAAAATTATCTGATCGTTTCATGAGGGCAGAAACCACATCTGTCTGATTCCCACAGTCATCTCTGTTCCAAGCACAGTGCCTAGAATATAATAGAGGTTCGACAAATATTTGCTCAATAAATATTCAGTAAATATTGACTTAATGAGCTACCACATAAACAAATAATCTAAAAGAACTACATTTTGCTCTTTAACCATAGTATCAAAGAGTTATTCTTTGTAAAACTCAAAATTTCTTTTTGAGGGTTACTTTGGTGGGAACTTGTAGCACCATATCGACATGAGATCAGTGTTAATGTAAAAAAAAAAACCACAAAAAAAAACCCCCATTGAAACCTGTAAAGAATTGTTGTGAGTTTATATGAGCCAAACTGTCGACATATTCCGGGAAGCAAAATCTCACTGAATTGAGATAATGCTCCGGAGAATGGCGGGTTATATCTGTATTTATACATTGGAATCAAAGGAAGGGTTACATGAAATCCATTGGTGATAGACTAGAGAGGTGGGAGAAAGCAAATCGGGAGAAACCCCTGGGATTGGATAAAAAGTAAAATGATAGACACATACTTAGGTGGGCACAGGAACAATTAACAATGAAGGAATTAGTGGTATCTGTCCTGGAGCCCAGGCACATTAGGTTGTGCCCCAAGGGGTCCAGAAAAAGGGAAGTTACAAGTTACCCAGACATTTCAAAGGGTACGTTATCTTAGATGCAACAAGACAGATAGGCTCAGTTAAGATAAATGTTGACCTTGTCAGTGAAGATACCAGCCTAGGATGTAACTGCCCACCATAACTGCTTTTAGTTAAAGTTTAACTAAATTTAGACCATCCTTTGTGGTTACTTTAGATCTCTGAGTTTGCAAGACTGCCATGCAGGCCTTCCCTGAGCTTGTCAGGTTAGCATGTGGCCCCTTGCATCCACATCAGAAAGATCAATGATATAAAAGAAAAATGTTGATTTAGCACTAATTACTACCCAGAGTCTTAAATCTACGATTGTCCCTCTGATCCTCTGACTTCAGTTGATAAAAACCAACTCACGAGTTTTGCTAGTGGGTGCTACCTGTTTTCCACTTTCCACACCATGGGATCTAACTTAAGAAGTTCAGCCTAATTCATGAGCAACATCTCCCTGAACAATAAAACAGCTCTCTCCTCTATAAGTTCTGCATTCATATCATGTACACAGAAGGATCAGCAAATAGTGGCGTCCCTAGAAACGAATTTGTAATCCGAAATCCTTTACTGAGACCCTAAAAATAAGACCCATGATGGTACCTCGTTTGTCCACAAGGGGTCAGTCTCCACTGGTAGCTCCTGGGAGCAGAGTTGCCTGTTTGTGACCAGCAGAGGTTCTCACCCCCTGTTCCATCATCCTCCAGGCATCCTGCCCACATGCCAACAATGTTTCCTCAGGGTTCTTCTTCACAGTGATCCTCATCACAAAACTTGGTCAAGTGAGGTTGATGAAGGCCTGTTGGTTACACAGGTCCTTCCCTAACCTTAGGTTTCCTTTTCCTCGCTGTCTCCCTAGCGTGGACTTTGTTCGTCCGCTTATTAAATCAATTATTTTACAGGCTCTTACAGAATGGCTGTTATATGCAACCCTACAATGTGACCCCCAAACACCATCGGTTCAGAATTTGCTCAGAGTCATAAAAGCCTGAAGCAACTTGGCACTTAAGCAGCTGTGCTTAAGCAAGTTTGCAAAGGAGCCAATGGCACCGATGCCCGATTTAAAGCTTCTGAGAGCTTACTTGGTGCCTTGCTTTATGTCCAGTTGGAAGAAACTTTCAGTTGATGGTTATGTGAAACTACTGATATAAAATATGCCTCCCTAAGTCCTGAATGAACAATTCCTGGATAATAAAAACATGCAGAAGAGAAATAATGGTTAAGTTTAGAAATAATAATTTTATAGAATAAATACTATATAAACTATGCGTAATAACGTCTGGTATTTATCTTGGTGATTTAATAATACAAAGAGCATTTGTCTAAGGATTAAGTTTATAAATCTGAAATGGTGGAGTATAAAATGTTGTAGTATTAGTTACAAAAGGTACTTGCTTAGTTAATATGGTGGTGTTTAACACCAATAAACATGTCGTTTTATTGGAGTGGGAAGACAAATTGACTCCGAGTGGAAAACAGGGCTCGTCCGGGATTTGAACCCGGGACCTCTCGCACCCTAAGCGAGAATCATACCCCTAGACCAACGAGCCAGAGATAAGAACAGTTTAAGGGTTTAAATTTTAGTAAAAAGTTTTCGCCACGTCTACAAGCAATCTTTTTTAATAGCTATGAGCATATAATGCCACCTAGTGGACAAACAAATCACTGCATTCTTTTTTACTCAAGTTTAGAAAAGATACCCTTACAATTCAGATCATTTTAGGAAAAATATTTCAGGATCAACGAGAATAATTTCGCTGTATGTTTGCGCTTCCAAATGGGCCAAAGATGCTGCCTGAATGGTGGGAGGCGATCGATTCAGGGATAGTCTAGAGCTGCGGGCCGATTCCTTGGCCGTGGGGAGGGAAGAACGCGCGCCTTCCCGGGAGGGCGTCTCCGGGACCGCTTTGCCTTTTCGGGGCAGAAGAGCCGGGGCCGGGTAAGGAGGCTTCTTCCAGCCTCGGCACCAGCCTGGCCAGTTATTGGGCTCGGTCAGGTCTGCCTTAGTTCTCACCTCCCGGAAACTTTCCCGTCTCCTCCGAGACGACCCCAGACCCAGCATCCTTCGCGTAGAAAAAGCACTTGCCTTGCGGCTTCCTCCATGGAAAACCGGCCGAAGCAGAAGGCCTCGATTCTCCCGAGGGACCGGCTTGTGCCAGGCCCACAAAAGCTGTTCCGTCCCTGGGGAGGCCATGCAAGATGTGTATCAGCTCTTTCCACCGATCTCAAGCATTGTGGTTTGAAAAAAGAAAGAAATCAAAACAAGCCAGAATAAGTGTGTGTGGGGGGGAAATATGATGAACCTAATAAAGTTATAAATACATGAATTATAAAGTTAGGAAGGAAGCGGAAGAGAGTAAAGGGTACATGACATGCTGCAGAGACTAGCTGACACGGGGTAGCGTGGCCGAGCGGTCTAAGGCGCTGGATTAAGGCTCCAGTCTCTTCGGGGGCGTGGGTTCGAATCCCACCGCTGCCACAAGCTTTTTACACGGATGATTGATTGTACCTGGAGCGGCCACGTTGACACAACGTCTTCACTTCCCCTTTCGCATCCAATCGTCTGTCTCACTAGTTAGTATATAGAGAATCTGGGTATGCACTCCTTTGAGATTTCTCATCATTTTGAGCATTTCATACTTTAAATTTTTTCTTAATGAAACAATACTCCTAGACCATCACAAGATCGTAATGATCCCTTTGAACCCATAGTTTCCCAGAGGCAAAGTACTAAGACTTTAATATCATAAACCTGTAACATTTGCTTTGCCTTTCTTCACTCAGCCGGAGAGGGTATTTTGAGCAGTTATTGGCACTGTTCTTGTAGAGGATTACAGAAAAGATGAATAAAACATAATGCCTGCCCATAAGGGAAGCTCACAGACCAAACTGGAATAGTAAGCTGTATAATTACAAAATGACCTTGAGGCACTGTAAAACAGCAAGCACATGAAGAATAACACATCACACATTTATCAAATGATGATAATGTTAGTATGCACCAGCTCCCAGTTTCTTTCCAGAAAAAGAAAACAGCTCCTGTGGGTAGCACTATTTAGTTTCCAAGCAATTTCTCACACACTATTGTATCTGACTAAACAGGACCCCTGAAGGCAGGCAGGGAAAGGGAACTTTTTACAATCTTCATTTCATAGCAGATGCACTGAGAGGCCAAGAGATTTATCTGCTTTCCACCTGCCCCTCCCGCCTGCCCGCCTGCCCGCCTGCTCCCCTGGGGCAGTGGGGAAACAGTGTCAGGCAGAATTCAAAATAACTTTGAGGTTATCTATACTTCGCCATTTCACATCCCGGGGGGGCTTTTTGTTGAACTTCTCAAAGCGGAGAGGACAAAATGCAATAATAAAAATATCAAGGCAAAAAAATGGGGCTCGTCCGGGATTTGAACCCGGGACCTCTCGCACCCTAAGCGAGAATCATACCCCTAGACCAACGAGCCACGGGTACACATGCCTTAAGTTATGCCTCAAGGCTCATTCACGTCAGTAGGCGTTTCCTGAAGAATCGTGTACTCCAGTGCCTTCTATTGGCAGGAATGCGTATTTATTTGTCCAGCAAACAAGATTCAAACTGCAAGTCATTTCTCAGCGGCCGGAAGGATCAGGGGTCCTGGGGAAGAACGTCCGCATTGACGAACGTTCTCTGAGAGGTACCGAGTGTACAATGTTTGCAGAGAGCTGCGCTGGGACCCTCGAAGCTCAACTGCATTGGCACCCTTGAATACGAGGGAAAAAAAGTGAACTGCAGGCCCCAGCGAGATTTGAACTCGCGACCCCTGGTTTACAAGACCAGTGCTCTAACCCCTGAGCTATGGAGCCTTACCAAAGTACCGCCTTTCCATATCTCCTCTTATAGATGCATTCACTAAGTTTAATACACCGAACTGGTAAATGGAATGTTGACAGGAGCAAAACTCCAGGATAGTCGCCAAAATAGGAATCTTTTCATGTTCTCTCAACACTTCAAAAGACTGCTTGGAGCAAACCATTTATCAGATCGTCTTCTCATCCCTCATCTTGATACTCTGCCGAGACATTGCCTCCTGTGACAAGATACTCCTTCGGTGTTCAATCCTGTGCCTTTCTAGTTCCCAGAAAGGATGCAGATCTTTAGCATTCCAGATGTTTGGGTACATGAGGGACCCACCTAAGAAAGGAATCTGATAATAGAGGGTGTCTGATGGGGAAGAAGATTGCAGTGCACCCCTTCACTCAACACGGTGGTGCTTTTTGTGGTGCAGTCGGCGCTAAAGAAATAAGGACAAGACGTGGTCTTTGCCCTCTAAACCTTATAGTCGGGCGACGTAGACAAATAAATCCAACAGTTGGATAAGTTAAGTTCTGTGATAGAAATATTTGTAGGGTGTTTGGGGTTACAGAGGAGGGGGATCTAAATCAGTTTGTGTTAGAAGTGGGGCTCAGGGAAAACTTACAGGAAAAGCTGCCTTGAATTGACTTTTTCTGGTTACTTACTATTATAAAAAAATTAAACTGCACAAATTGCAATATAATTTAATAGATTTTGACAAATGCATTCACCCATGTAAATACTACCCTAATAAATATATAAATCGTTTTGTGCTCCTTTTCACCAATACCCCACCCCCTCCCGCCACCTCAGAGGAGACCAGATGAATTGCCTTTGGTCTAGTCTAGAGACATTTACAACAGGAGGAAGGGGTGAAAGGCAATTACGTGGAGGGAACAGTATGCAAAGGCATGGACTTATGAGAAATTAAAATAAAAACAAAATGAGGTGGTAAATCGGAGAAGAGATCTGTCCCGGTTTTGGCCTTTCTAAATTCAGAGCCCCAAACCCAATAATTTGCTTTTTGGGGATTAATGCCTCTCTCTCAAAGGTCCAGGGACAGGAGCAAGTAAGAAAAAGGTGTGTTGGGGAAGAAGAGTTTAATCTTTCCTTAAGATATAGATTTGCATATATCTTTGGTATAAAATACCATTTTATTTTTAAAGAAAAAGGCTCTTGTTTTCACTTTATAGAAATCTCATTTGTATAAGCTAGTAAACAAGAACTAAAATTTTTTTTAACTAAGAAAGATCTTGTGCCTGTTTCTTACTGCAAATATAGTCCTTGATGAGAACATTAGAAAAAGCAGATTCATATGACCCCCAAGAAATGAACCAATTCTGCTAAGATTTAGACCCTCTGATCACAGCTCTACTCTTGTACCCGTGATTTTTAAATATTTTCATTTGTCCAGGATCACAAAGATTACATAAAAAATATGTAAGCTTGTATATGATTGTGTCCTTTAATTTTCATTGTGTAAATGTAAAACATGACCACTGACCTTACACAATTTTAAGCAAGAGAAATGTTCTATTTAGATAGGCAAAGTGAGGCATTCATGGCGGATGTTCTTGGTTCAGGAATGAGTCACCGAGAAGCATCACCATGTTGTCCTAAGAGGAGATGAACCTGTACAACTGCCCAGGGTGAAGAATGTTACAGGACCTTCTGTGGTTTGACAAGATACTCCTTCGGTGTTCAATCCTTAGTCTTTGTACACCAAGCAATATCCTCCATGCCCCCTCCCCCCACAAACGGAGGCTTTGTTTTAACTGACTGTTCGGCTTGATCTCTGTACCCCGTTTTCCTACACAAGGCATTGCATTGGGGGACATCTCCAAGGTGATCAGCATGGTAATCTTTTGGGACCTACTGACAGGCATCATAATTCTTGAGGAGGTGGGGGAGTGCTTGACATTTTTCTAGGACAAGAAAATCAAATCAGAATAAACTTTGAATCACAGGTGATGTTATGTTGGTGTGTGTAGGCACTCAGAGTATAGTGGTTAGAAAACCTGGATCAGTTATTTAACCTTGCAGAGTTAGTGACCTAGTTTGGCAAATTAGGATTTCTTATTACCATTGTTATTATTATCTTTATTCATGTTATTACTTTAGGGAGACAGGCCTTAGGCAAAATTGCTAACCAGTCAAAGCGCTCTCTCCAACAGCTTTCTCATCCCCTCTCTCCTTGCGGTTTCTCCTCCTCTCTTGTTATTCTCTGATTGTATTCTTGGCCCCTTTGACCTTTTCTGGGAATCTACTCCCTTATCCTCATCCTGTCACAATTCAGCAAGCTCACATCTGTTCCCTATATGAACTGATTTCTTCCCCTTTAACCATACTCGTTACACGTCTGAAAGGAATTTAAAATGCTCAAAAGAGAATTCCAAGAAGAAAGCCAGGACAACAACCACTGATGTGATTTTTGTGTGTGTCATGGACAGGATGTTTTTTGTCTCTCAGAGACAGAGGTTGGTTTCCTGGGCTCGGACGCCAACCTCTGTCAGGACAAATAAACCTTAGACTAATAAACCATATCTGCATTCCACTTATCTCATACCCCTGAAATAAATTAAGGCCAATTAAGGATGTTATGTCAATCTTTCTCATTGTCTCAGCCACGAGCTGCCCACGTGGCACTTGGCTGACCTGTCTGACTCCAGGTGGTTCCCAGAGCCCTTTCCACCACAGCTGACCCTTGGACAATGCAGGGATGAAGGGTGCAGACCCCCAGTTGAAAATTCACATAGAACTTTTGACTCCCCCCAAACTTAACTACTGATAGCCTACTGTTGACCGGAAGCCTTAGCAATAACATAAACATTCAAGTAACACATACCTTGTACGTTACATAAATTTATACTGTATTCTTATAAGCTAGAGAAAAAAATTATTTATTTTTCCAAATATATTTTTATTAATTTCAGAAAAGAAGGGAGAGGGAGAAAGAGATGGAAACATCAATGATGAGAGAGAATCATCGATTGGCTGCCTCCTGCACACCCCACACTGGGGATAGAGCTCGCAACCAGGAATGGAACCGTGACCTCCTGGTTCATAGGTTGATGCTCAACCACTGAGTCAAATCAGCCAGGCTAGAGAACAAAATATTATTAAGAAAGTCATAAGGATGAGAAAATACATTTATACTATCTATTGAAAAAAAAAGTCTGTATAAGTGGACCAGTGCAGTCCAAAACCTTGTTGTTCAAGGGTCAATTGTAGTTTACTAGACCCAGCAAGCAAAGTAAAAAATGGGCATGTTCCAGTGTGCTATGGGCCATCCAAAGCTCTTTTCTGGGACAACCTGACCCCTCATAAGGATCTTAGGAATATTTCTAGTTGCTGTAATGTCTGTGTTTCTATCATTTTCCCTCAACTTTTTATTTTGCAGTTTTAATCCTGATGTGGAAATAAATTAAGGCCAATTAAAGGAGAACAAGCAAAGGCTATTTATTTAGAGCAGTGGTTCTCAACCTTGGTTGCACATTAGAATCACCTGGGAATCTTTTTAAAATCCTGATTTCTGGGCCTCATCCTCCAGAAATTCTGTTTCTTTGTTATGGGGTGGGGCCACAACATTAGTAACAAAGAAACAGAATTTCCGGAGGATGAGGCCCAGAAATCAGGATTTTAAAAAGATTCCCAGGTGATTGTAATGTGCAGCCAGGTTGAGAACCACTGATTTAGAGCTTGCTGCAGCGAGGGAGTCAGCCATGATCACTTGAGTTTTGGCAGTCACTCATAGGCAGATGGAGCAGTGGGGAAGCTTTAGCGTGGTGAAAGGGAAAGGCTTCAACTGATTGGAGGCGTTGGCCTGGGGAAGCTAGAGGTGGGCCAATTGGAAGCCAGGCATCCTACGTCATTGGTCAGGGATGCATATTTGACTTTCTCTGCTTGGTCCCAAGTAGGAAATATTTGATAAGCTATTAGTTACTAAACAAGTCCTGGCCATTTGAGGCTGCTTCCTACAGGGGTTATTATTTCGTTTCCTGGATTATTACTAGAGATAGTGTTCTGAGTTTCTGTAAATCTGACTTAAAGTTAGTGGCTGGTTTCCTGAGCTGGTCGCTGCAGGTTGTGAATCAGAGTCCTATTATTTATTATGTGTGGTCTGGCCTTTGCCCATTTGTATATTCAATCTCTCACTAGAGAAAAGTTGAAAAAACGTTACCATAATGCCTGTATGCCCCTTACTTAGAATCATTAATTATTATTTTTGTTAATCCTCACCAAGGACATTTTTCCATTGATTTTTAGAGGGCGTGGGAAGGAGAGGGAGAGACAGAGAAAGAGAAACATTGATGTGAGAGAGACACAGCAATTGGTTGCCTCCCTCGCGCACCCTGACCAGGGCCAGGGATCGAGCCTGCAACACAGGTACCTGCCCTTGACTAGAACCAAACGGGGACCCTTTAGTGCACAGGCTGATGCTCTATCCACTGAGCCAAATCGGCTAGGGCAGAATCATTAATTATTAACAGTTGCCACATTTTTTACTTGAATTGCCACCTAACCATCAAGTGTGTGTGTTTGTGTGTGTGTGGGTGTGCACGCGCGCATGCATATTTCTTCTAGGTTTATGTTGTATGTATGAGAAAAGAAGATATTTTCTTTTATTTAACTGCAAGCTTCTAGTAAACAAGGATAATAACCTTATCTGTCACATACCCATGACCCTTCAAACCTAAATATCTCAACATGCATCTCCTAAAATAAGATCTAAGAAAAAAAGAGTAACTTCAGTACTATATCACACTAACATTTACAATAAATTCCATATAATCTAATACCAACATATTTTCAAATTTCTTCAATTGGCTCCCTCATATTTTGCTGAAAATCTGGATTCAATGTTTCTTATTGCATTTATTTTTAATGTCTCTTCAACCTCATATCTATACTTATAAAAGGTAATATGCTAATTAGAGCTGATGTCATCTGGACAAAGCCACAGTGGCTGTGAAGGCAGGCAGCCAAGGTAGTGGCTGTGAGGGCTGAGGGCAGGCAGCCATGGTGGTGGCTGCTAGGCCCGGGGCTCAGGCCTTGCCTCTGCGGCGGCCGGCATGGCAGTAGCAGCGGGATGATGGGGAGGGCGCCTTCCCCTGATACACTGGTTATCTTCCGCAGAGGGAGGCCAGACTGCGACTTAGGCCCACTCCATGGGGAGCGAGCCTAAGCCATCAGTAGGACATCCCCTGAGGTCTCCTAGACTGTGAGAGGGTGCAGGCCGGGCTGAGGGACCTCCCCCACCAGTGCATGAATTTTCATGCACTGGGCCTCTAATATATATATAATTGATTTCAGAGAGGAAGGGAGAGGGAGAAAGAGATAGAAACATTAATGATGAGAGAGACTCATTGATCGGCTGCCTCCTGTACACCCCTACTGGGGATCAAGCTCATCATGCTGGGCATGTGCCCTTGACCAGAATCAAACCCAGGACCCTTCAGTCCTCAGGTCGATGCTCTATCCACTGAGCCAAACCAGCTAGGGCCTTTAGTGTCTTTTAATCTAGAAAAATTTTCCTCCTCTCAGCCCTTTTTTTCTCATGGCTTATAAGAAGTCTCACATTCTGAATTTGTGTGTTTCCTCATATTAGATTTCTTTCATTTGGTTATTTTCAGGTTAAATATTTTTTCATAGTCTGAGGAAACTAATAATTTTCCAGCATAGATTGTCTAGACCAGCGGTTCTCAACCTGTGGGTCGTGACCCCTTTGGGGGTTGAACAACCCTTTCACAGGGGTCGCCTAAATACATCCTGCTTATCAGATATTTACAATATGATTCATAACAGTAGCAAAATTACAGGTATGAAGTAGCAACAATAAAGTAACTTTTAAACAATAGGTGCTTTAACAAGCTTTATTGCCAAAATATGGGGGTGATTCCTTCAAAGAATGTTATAAAACTACTACAAAATTCCTCTCTTTGGCTTGTGTCTGGGTTTGACTTCAGTTTTTATGCTCCATGAAATTAGGTAGTTTTTAAAGCAATATGTCATTTGCTTTCTGGGCAACACTTCCAGATCACTCTGGAAGATTTCCTTTAGTTCTCTCTCAGAGTTCTTTTGGGATAGACATATCTAACATGTGTTTTTGGGTATTACTAATAGAATTAGATGAAAGTATTATTACTATTTCCACTGCCCACTGAAGTTTTATAGCCATCTCTTTGCATGCTAATGCTCAGGTTGCCAATTTTGCAGCACTTTTTAAAAGTTGATGAACTGTCCACACCTTGATATTTTTAAAAACATTGTCTCTATGTATACAAACACACTCTAACATGGAATTAATTCCTGTTTAATGAAAGATTGCTTCTGAAAACTTCTCTAACAAGAGAATACTAGGAAGGGTAAGTCAATTTTCATTTGATCTCCAATGTCATTTTGTAAACCACTTTATAATCCCCATTCCTGATCGAGGTTAAGAACCACTTCCTGTTCATCTTAGCATATATTAGTATATGCTTACAGACCTTTGTTAAAGAAATGAATAAATATTTGCCTAAGATTTCCAAGGGCACCAATAATAGGAGTCCCCATTCCCTTTTAAATATCCAATGAGGTAGATAAAATATATCACAAAATCTGGTTCTTGGTTGCTGGTTGCCATAGTTGGCATTCTTAACTCTTTGATATTCAAGGTCCTCAACCCAAACCCAATTTTACTACAAACTAAAGAGGACTGATGAAAACAGATATAAGAATTAAAAAGGTGGAAAAATGAAAGGAACATAATCCAGTGATAAAATGAGTGCTGTCTTAAATTTATCTTTGTAATAAAGTGCAAATTAGAAAAACACTTCAAATGCTATTATTCATGAAATTTCTCTTTTAACTGCTTTTCCAGAGTCACCTTGGATTTCTGTGGAGAAGTGAATAAGTCACTTATTATGTTTGTTTTACCTCTTTTTCATCTGACAGTAAATGCAATTGTTTTGGAAGTATAGACAAAAATATCCAGATGATATGTTTAT
The DNA here is from genome assembly GCF_000147115.1 of Myotis lucifugus. Lineage (NCBI taxonomy): Eukaryota > Metazoa > Chordata > Mammalia > Chiroptera > Vespertilionidae > Myotis > Myotis lucifugus. The sequence goes on along the minus strand of NW_005871086.1, from coordinate 1,565,768 downwards.
TTTATTTTATTTACTCTTTATTATAGGAGTTCTTTTAATTATTGATATTCATAAACAAGTGCAAGATTCTACTGAGAATTTTAAATCCACTTTTAATTCCATTTTGGTGAAGGTCACATATAGATCCAAGACTGGGATTAAAGCTACAGATCCTCTTCCTGGACAAATACATATAAGCTCAGACACATAAAATTTACATACCAATGAGGCTTATAAATTTTCTGAAGCCCCTGCTTAGATGATTCCCTGGTGATCATGGACCCTTAGGTTAAGATCTTGAACCAGATTGTCCAGCATCTCACAGATTGGAGGGTCTTGTGATGTAATGATGGTATTGATTATGCTTTATCAATAATTATGTAAATTTATGTGAGATAAAATCAAGGAATTTTTCCTGAGAGAGACTTCCATAATAGTTCCAGAACTCAGTCATTTGCTGATGTCCATGATTATAATAGGGACGAGAATGACAATAGAGAGTACTCGGACTTAAGACTGGACCTTATGTCCCTTTACTTTTCACCTCATTATTTTCTTGTTGAAACTCTTAGCAAGTAAAAGATCCCCCCAGAGGCCTTCTACCACCTTCCTAAACATATCCTTCAAAGCTTCCTTGACTCGCTCATTGCGCAAGGCATAGATAAATGGATTCAGCAACGGTGTCACAAATGTAGTTACCACTGTCACTGCCCAATTAGTATCCACAGAGCCACTCTGTGATGGCCGCACATAGAGAAAAATGGCACTTCCATAGAAGAGTGTCACCACCATCAAGTGAGAGGTACAGGTCGAGAAGGCCTTCTGACGGCCTGAGGCAGAGGGGATGCGCAGGACAGCTAGGACTATGCGGCCGTAGGACGCGGCAGTAATCATCAGCGAGGAAACAATAACAAGGGAGGCCAGGATAAAGTCCGTTTCCTCCAGCTTTTTGGTATTGGTGCATGCCAGACGGAGCAGCGGGCCACTGTCACAGAAGAAGTGCTGCACCACGGCATCTTGTTCACAGAAAGGAAGCAAGGCCACAGCGACCGTGGGGCCAAGCACAGGGAGGAGTCCCCCCATCCAGCAGGCCAAGGCCACCCGAAAGCACACAGTACCATTCATGAGCAAGGGGTAGTGCAGAGGGTGACAGATGGCCAGGTAGCGATCCACAGACATGACGGCGAGCAGCAGGAACTCAGAGGCCCCGAGAAAGAAGTAGAAATAGAATTGGGCAATACATGCAGCAAAGGAAATAGTGTGTTGCCTTGAGAGAAAGTTGCTCAGCATCTTGGGAATTATGACAGACGTGAGCAGGATCTCTAGGCAGGACAGGTTACCCAGAAAGAAGTACATGGGAGTCTGCAAGCGAGTATCAGCTCCTACCACCCCAACAATCAACACATTGCCTGTTAGAGTCAGCAGATAGACAAGAAGGAAGACAGAAAACAATTCTTCTTTGGTGTTGTTGAGATTTGGGACACCTGCCAGAATGAACTCTGTCACACCACTGCTCTGGTTCCCACCAAGAGCCATGATCTTTCCCACCTGTGCAACAACACGGACATAATCCTGGGGAGGACAAGTCTTTTCCAGCACAATCCTGAAACGTGTTTTATCATGATATGGCATACATATCCCCACTCTCTCCAATCATATCTTCTGTTAAGATTTTGAAGAGCCCCGGCCAATGTTTCTCAGTGGTTAGAGCAGTGGCCAATGTACTGGTTGCAGGTTCGATTCCTGGTCAAGGGCATGGACCTGGGTTACAGGTTTGATCCAACAAGGGCTGCATGAGAGATGAGGGAGGCAACCAATCGATGTGAGATGTTTCTTTCTTTCTCTCTCTCCCCCTCCCTCTGTCCCTTCCATTCTCTCTAAAAATCAAAGGAAAAATATCCTCCAGTGAGAATTAAGAAACAAAAAAAATATGAAGAATCTGAGGTCCTTATCTAATTTATTTTAGAGCTGGCAAAGGTTTCCCATAAAGGATAGCTCACACTTAGGTATCAAAATGCCAGCTTCACATCTCCTATTCTCAAATTTTAAATGGTGATCTTTCATTATTATAATAATGTCATTGAGCATTTGAGTTGAGCAAAAATATCAGATAAATGTTTTTGTGAAGAATATGATTCCCATTTAACCAGCATCTGAAAGTGAACCAAATTGCCTAGCTTTGAATTCCAGCATTTCTACTTACCAGCCAAGTAGCCATGACAAAGTTGTAAGGGAACAAGTGAAGTAATAGCACAAAAGACTTAAAAGAGTTTCATTAGAGAAGCCCT
>NW_005871086.1:1511408-1562896 GCF_000147115.1 Myotis lucifugus | reverse complement strand
CTCCTTTTTCTAAATTACTCCGTCGGCCCTTCCCCAAAACATAATGCTCGTATTGGGAAAAACGGGCCCAATAGGACGGGGGGGCCCCCATGGCCGGTTTTTATCTTTGGCCCCCATCGCAGCTTTGCCCAGAGATAAACCCCCCCCCGCCCTAGCTACTCTCTGACTAGGTAAACCTACCAAACCAATTGGCCCCAGTTTCCCCCCTTTCGCCTCTAAGATCTAAAAGAAAAGCGCGTCCGAGACCAGGTCCATGGGTTAGGCCTGACCGCTTGGCCTCCCCCTTTTCCCCCTTTTCATACTCCCCCGAGGAACCCTGACGCTTGGAGACGTTCTCACCCTGGCTGCACATTAGAATCACCTGGGAATCTTTTTAAAACCTGATTCTGGGCCTCCTCTTCCGGAAATTCGTGTCTTTGTTACTAATGTTGTGGCCCCACCCCATAACAAAGAAACAGAATTCTGGAAGATGAGGCCCAGAAATCAGGATTTTAAGAAGATTCCCCAGGTGATTCTAATGTGCAGCCAAGGTTGAGAACCACTGGCTTAGGAGAAAGAGAGATGTACATCTGAGAAAGAAAGAGGGAAGAAGGGTGTGGGCATGCTCCAGGGAGAGCTTGCACTGGCATCCATTGTCTTGAGGGTTTTTACCTCTGTTCCGTGGGCAGGAATCTTAGGGGAGGTCTCATGGGAGGGTCTCAACAGAATATTTATCAGCTTCCCAGATGTGTTCTTCAATATGTTGATGTATCAAAATGAGCGGGAAAAGGGGACCAGGGTAATTTTATGGTCAGCTTTACCATTATCTTGGATTTGTTTGACTCTGATTGTTTTTTTGTTTGTTTTTATTCCCTGACTTCATCCCTTTGTGGATTTGGCTGGCACTAATTGGGTTTCTGTTATCCATCTCCGTGACCAGGGTGATTTAGGCTATTTACTCTCTAGTTAGGGAGGAAGGTGTAAACCATTTGCTCTCAAATGTCCTTGCTTAGGGAAGATGAGATCCTGTTATTTACTAGCTGGCTGTAAATTGCTCAAATTATTTGGCCACATTTGTCTAACCATCTGTCTCAGTTTCCTTTTTCTCACTTGTCAAAATTTCTCCTAACATTTAACTATCCTGCCTTAATAAGAACCAAATAAATGATATCTGGAACTTAGTTTTAAAAATGCCTCAGTTATTAGGCAAATACTGATCCCTTCAGCCATGCAAAGCATTAGAATTTAGCCTAGGCCTTGGTTCTGTATCAGCCTTGTTTCTTTAGTACACCCCAGCAGTCTTTGTCCCAGCAAACATTAGGTTCTTTATTTACAATTTCTCACCTGTGGGTCCCACCTGAGTAGGAAAATGTTTGTGCCTTTTGTCTAAGATAAGCAACTTTATAGTCTTTTTCCCTAGGGACTCCATTCAGAGCTTCATCTCCCTCCAGCTTCTAAAGAATACAACTTACTGTCAGTAAAATAATTTCATTTTTGTTCTATGTTGACTATGTATCAGATGCTATATTTGATGATTCAGAGATAAAGGAGACATTGTTGCTACTCTCATATAGATCACTGCCTAGATGACAAAAAAAAAAAATAGCATGTGTCACAGGTGGAATATCACAGGTAAGCACAGGATCTAAGGGGACACACAGAAAAGGAACCAAACTGATAGGAAGTATTCTGGAGAAAGGTTATGCCTAAACTTAATACTAAAAAATGAGTATGGATAGTTTCCTTTGCTAAAAAGCTTTTGCACAGCAAAGGAAACCATAACAAAATGAAAAGATAACCCGGTGAGTAGGAGAACATATTCACCAATGATATATCTCATAGGGCATTAATATCCAAACTTTATAAAGAACTTATAAAACTCAACACCAAAAAACACAAACAATCCAATTAAAAAATGGACAAATGACCGGAATATATACTTTCCCAAAGAGGACATAAAGATGGCCAATAGATATATAAAAAGATGCTCAAAATCACTAATCATCAGAGATGCAAATTAAAATCACAATGAGCTATCACCTCACACCTGTCAGAATGGCTGTCATCAATAAATCAACAAACAACAAGTGTTGGTGTGGATGTGGAGAAAAGGGAACTGTAGTGCACTGTTGGTGGGAATGCAGACTGGTGCAGCCATTGTGGAAAGCAGTATGGAGTTACGTCAAAAAATTTAAAGTGGAACTGCCTTATGGAAATATATCTAAAGAAACCCAAAACACTAATTTGAAAGAATATATGCACCCCTATGTTCATTGCAGTGTTACAATAGCCAAGATCTGGAAGGAGCCCAAGTGCCTGTCAGTAGGTGAGTGGATAAGAAAGCTGTGGTACATTTAAACAATGGGATATTACTTGGCCACCAAAAAGAAGGAAATCTTACCTTTTGTGACAGCCTGGATAGACCTGGAGAGCATTATGCTAAGCATGCTAAGTGAAATAAGCCAGTCAAAGAAAGACAAGTACCATATGATTTCACTTATCTGTGGAATACAATGAACAAAATAAGCTAACAAACAAAACAGAAACAGATTCATAAATACAGAGAACAGACTGACAGCTGTCAGAGGGGAGGGGTTTGGAGGGCTGGGTGTAAAAGGTGATGGGATTAATAAAAACCAAAAAAGAAAGAAAGAAAATAAAAAGAAAACTCATCAACAAACAACGGTATGGTGATTTCCAGCGGGAAATGTGGGTGTCGGAGAAGTAGAAGAGGGTATAGGGGGGTTAGGCAGTGATGGAAGGAGACTTGACTTGGAGTGGTGAACGAACAATACAATATTCAGATGACGTGTTATAGAATTGTACACCTAACACCTATATAATTTTAGTAACAAATGTCACCCCAATAAGTTCAATTAAAAGGGGGGAGCAACTCAGATTAGCCCCAACAGAACAATAAACCCTATTTGCAAGGGAAAATTGTATTATATTAGAAAATGGGTAAAGTTTCAAGATACTCCCAAGGCTGCAGTACAGACCATCAATTTTTAAAAAACAGCCCAGAAAACAAGCTGCTATGTGCAGGAAAAAATGTGATATAACAATATCTTGCAGTTTGCAACATTGCTAAAGCCCTAGCTCTTGGGAAAGCTGGAAAAATAGACAATAGATGATAGAAACAAGTTAGAAACAAAGAATACGCTTCTTACAAAGAGTAAGAAGCCACATAGCTCAAATACTAAGTTGGACTAGATGTAGGACTTGAAAATATTTAACCTTCCTATCTTTAGTCATTGCATTGTAACTAATAAATCATATGTTACATTAAAATGAGTATGGATTTGATAGAAGAGAAGGTTTTTAATGGAAAAGAGCAGCGTGTGAACATACTACATTTAGACAGAGGCCAGAATATAAGAGGCAGAGTGGAATGAGAGAGGACCGGTCATGTCAGAGAGTACCCTTTCTAACTCTGTTGTTCTCTGTGAAAACATTTCCATAAGTGAGAGGAAGATGAGTCCCAATTCTAAATATGGAAGGAATTCCTACTAGCTACCCCTGAATGATCTTGCTGTTTCCATGAGGATGGAGATCAACCTACAAGAATACTTCTTTCCTTTCTATTACTCAATGTCCTTTTCCATCTGGCATCCTTCCCATACCCTGTACTGTGAGACTGACGATAGCCTGATATCCTTGGAGTTCCTGGGCATTGGCAAAGCACTCTGGGAAATGCGCCAATGTTGGATAATCTTCTCTTGTGCTTTCGTCCTGGGTATAATGCCTGAGATATTTTCCTTTTGCCTTATAAACAAAGGAACCTTTTGATTCTAAGGAGGCTGCATCATGCAGCTATCGGGGCCCACCCTTCTCTCTGTAGAAAGAGTGCCTTCTGCAATGTGATCATTACTTTAGGCTTTAACAGGCATGCTTCGAGTGCAGGACAATGATCTCCCAATCCTCCAAGGTATGCCACTGTAATAACAACATGGGGCTGGAAGGCAAGGGGTGGATATGGAGGAGTTAAAACACTCATCCATCTATTAAAAAACAATGCACTTACCTACAGTTCCTTCTGTCTCTATTGGTTGAAAAATGTTCCATTTAAAGCCAGGTCTTCACTTTTTTGCTGATGAGTTTTATATACAAACTGTCAATTTTCCTGTTTTAAATCCCGATCCTGGCATTAGCCTGAGTGCATGGAAGAAGAAGGCTGAATAAATCATTTGCCTTTAATCAATCTCTTAATTGAAGGGCACAAGGTATAACCTTAGTTTCCAGTGGAGATGCTCCAGTATGTGAATTGGTTGATCCAGACATCAGGAGTCCAGCTAGCAGCAGCACCTGCTAGGGAAAATGGTGAGGAGATAAAACAATGAGTAAGAAAAACAAGGAGAGAAAATAATACTTAAAACACCCAGGGCAGCTTTGCAATTCAAAGTAAATTTCCCAGATTCCAGGCCTGATCATTTGAAAAGAAGGCTGACCCTTCATTCAACAAAGGATGACTAGGAATGTTTCAACTACCTTCATTTGTCAACTACCCCACGCCAGGCTCCTGTAAAAAAATTACTGGGGCAATAAAGTGTGGAATGGAGTTTGACCAGGTGTGGAAGGCCACAGTAAGCTCCCAACTTTCTCCTGCATGGCACTCAAAGGAAATGTTTATATCCCAAGTAACACAGACATGGTGTCTTCTCCCTGAAGACTTAAAATGATGTTGGGAATTCCTTCCCTGCCTTCTAGGTTGGAAAGTAATCGGAGCCCCAAGAGAATGATAAGATAGGGGAAGATTCTCTGCATCATCTCTGGTTTCTTCTGCTTCTAGTAATAGTATATACCGTACACACACCCAAAACTTAGTTTAGAATTATGAACCATTATTCACATTTTTCCATTTGTGTTCACTATATACCCCCTGACTAAAAACTTGACTAGATTCTATTCAAACTCAATTTACTCTGGCGCATATGAGTTCTTTTGAATAGCTTCCTCTGCCCACTTTGCAACCTGAACTGTTGCATGTTCTGCTGACCTCAGTCTCAACACTTAATCCACTGTATTATTACTCTGCATTTTCATCTGTGTCCTTTGCCAGACTCTGAACTCCTGGAGCAGGAACTATATTCTGGTCACTGTATTTCCAGCACAAAGCACAGTGTCTGGCACACAGTAGGTGTTTAATAAATTACTAGTATATGCACTAAAATGCTCTGAACCCTAGACTTAAGGAACAGTTGCTCTTGTGAGAGAAATATCAGTTGTCATGAGCTGAGAGGAAGAGTACACAGGTCCCCCTGGAACTCAGTTTGGCTGAATTCCATCTTTTCTAGACATACTCCTTTTTAAGAAAACAAAACACCTAAATGGAAGCAAGGATGAGGCATGAGAAGTGTCATTACTTTAGGTTCTGGGGAAGAAGTGGGAGCAAAGACTGGTAGAATTGGCTGAGCTAAGATGAAATAAATTAATCTATAAATTAAACTAGAAGCTCTTAGTTGTTGAGCTGTAGAAGGAAGAGTTCTAAGCAGAAAGAGAGGTCATGAAGTCTAGGATCTAGTAAATCTCACTTACATGTTTTTATTTTTACTTTTAAAAAATATGTTTTTATTGATTTTAGAGAGAGAGGAAGGGAAAGGAACACCAATTAGCTTCCTTGAGCCTATAACCCAGGCATGTGTCCTGACCAGGAATTGAACTGACAACCTTTTGGTGCATGGAACATTGCTCAACCAATTGAGTCACACCAGCCAGGGCAAAGCATACATGTTTTTAAACTTTAAAGCAAAATGCAACAAAAGCAGTGCTAAGAGGGAAGTTCATAAAGATTAATACCTATCTCAATGAACAAAAATATCTCAAATAAACCTAAAGGGTGTCCCAAAATTCACGCAAGGAGTAGTTTTGATAGAAAACACAAGTTTATAATTGAAAATTGTAATTTTTTTATTGATTCATAAAGTATACAATACAGGGTTATGTATGGAATAGCATATCAGGTAAACTGGATAATCAGGTCACGGTGGCGAGCACCATTAACTGTTATTGCCTGAGCAGCCTCATTTTCGAAGAAGAATGGTCCGATGATGCCTCCAGCCCCAAATCCACACCAAACAGTGACACGTTGTGGATGCATTTGTTTCTCAACAATCACTCGTGGATTTTCTGAACCCCAAATGCGACAATTTTGTTGATTAACCAAGCCATCAAGATGAAAATGAGCCTCATCGCTGAAGATAATTTTGTTCGAAAAATCAGCATCCACTTGTTCCATAATCCATTCAACGAACTCTATTCGCTGTGCATGGTCAGTAGGCTTCAGTTCTTGAGTCAATTGAACTTTGTACGCTGTAGAGAGCTTCTCGAAATGTCCAATTCTTTTTTTTTTTAAATATATTTTATTGATTTTTCACAGAGAGGAAGGGAGAGGAATAGAGAGTTAGAAACATCGATGAGAAACATCAATCAGCTGCCTCCTGCACGCCCCCTACTGGAAATGTGCCCGCAACCCAGGTACATGCCCTTGACTGGAATCGAACCTGGGACCCTTCAGTCTGCAGGCTGACGCTCTATCCACTGAGCCAAACCAGTCAGGGCAAAATGTCCAATTCTTGACCACGGTGCCGAATTGATGTCCCTGGACTCTCAGCAACACTCTCACGAACTGCTTCAATGTTTTGTGTTGAACGACTTGTTGAAGGACGGCCAGAGTGTTTAAGATCACTAATTGATCCAGTCTCCCTAAATTTTTTAATTAATCTCTTCACAGTTGATGAAGTTAAATCACTACTCTGACCATATTTTGCACGAAAATTGCAAACTGTAGCTGCCAAAACTTCATTATTTTTAAAATATTGCTCAACAATGAAAACGCGTTGTTCTTTCGTGTAGTGCTCCATTTTTTTTTCAGTTGTGTGAAACCCCACACTAAGAGCATGTAAATATCCTGTTACGTAATGAAATTTTGTAGCTTAGTAGAATTTTAACAGTGTTTAAAGATGAATTGTGATAGCAATTTCTAGAAAATATTGTCAGAATTCGCTGTGTGATTAGAAAATGAAGATGGCTGCAGAAAAAGAGCCTACTTAGCAGATATTTTTTTATCCCATGAATCAGTTGAAAAACTCTGAAGGCTCTAGAGAAAATATTTTTATTTCATAATAAAATATTTTTATTTCATAATATTTTTATTTCATAATAATTTTGAATTTAAAAGGAAACTGAATTTTTTGGAAAAATTGTGTTGTAAAGAAATCTTGAAATGTTTCCACCTCTGCTGGGACTTGAGATTGAGTAAGAATATCATCATTTATTGAAAACCATCAGGTTGAGCTGCAGAAAAAATTAAATGATTTTTCTTCTCTTTGTAATCAAGAGTTTGGATGATAGACACTTTCTCGGAATTTTCTGTTCAGTCTGAGAACTTCAAGTTGATGCATTGTCTGATTATACACACAAAATGAGATTTACTGCTCAGTCACTAGGGAAGCTCTGGATTTTTCATATTTAGAGGAAACTCATGAATATTTTATTTTACTTCTCAATTTCTTACATGTGTGAGCGAGCTTATTCAACTTTAACAAGGATAAACAGCAAGGACAAAAACCATCTCATTTCAGTTGAAAATGAGATTTATATATGCTTAACTGAAGTTGGATTCATAATTGTACCTATGCAGCAAACTCAAGTATAGGTTTCACATTAAAAAGTAAATTTCATTTCTTTATTTTTAATTTCAAAACTTACAAGTTGCAAAAACTAGCACTATATAGTAATTGTGTATTTGTGAGAGCTGTATTTTAACCTGATCATGTCAGTCAGTAAGAATTTTTTTCAAAGTAAACAAAATTGTGTCAGTTAAAAATGTATGAGTTAAGGGCTATAGAGTAGGTACCCTCTGTTTGTATTTAAATTAGCATATTTCCCTGTTGTTTTTAATTCAATTCTATCTGCTATTTTATGGTCCTCAAATTTTTTTTAGCTAAATATTTGGTAATGGCACTCTTTTGTTTTCCTATGTTGTGAGTATATACTTACCCTCTGTGTGTTTGTAGTATATTTTTCTACATTGCTCCAACTCCTTTTGGATCAGAAAGCAGGTGGTTGCTGAGAGGGCTGAATTCCTCTTGGAGTTGGTAGTTCATTACAGTTTTACTTTCCTGGCTTTGAGTAGCCCACCTGGTATTTGACATTCCCCAGTGGCTGGATAGTTAATTTTGTGGAATTAGAGTTGCCATCTTTAGGGAAGAATTCTCTTCATTAAATTGTGCTAAAGCAATTGTGTATTCCTAAAAATAGATACCTGATTGTCACTACATATTTCTGAGGCTTTTGCATTATGAAAAATTTCAAATATACTAAAAATAGAATAGTATAATGAATTGCCAATTCATACCCAAGCCAATTTGATCTGTACCCCCACTCACTCTATTTTGAATCAAATTTCAGATATCACCCCATTTTCTATAATTTATTTTACTTTCAAATTGATCACTAAATATTTGATGTGATTTCTACCATAATAGGATTTTTATTGATGGGGAATACTGATGTTAAAGAGATATCAAACAATTATTAAAGGTAAAATGTAATTCAAGAATGTTACAATCCATTCATTCAATGGATTTGTCAAGCTAGTAGTTTCCTTATTTTAAATGTTTTTCTTCTGCTGTCTATTTACAGACAGGGAAAGTTTTCCAGGGTATCCTGAAAGGAAGACACAAGGTGCAGAATAGCATAAAAAAAGACACATGTAAATAAGATTTATTTGACATTTGTTAATATATACACAAAAATCACAGGAAAGATGCATAATAAAATAATGAAAATGGTTAATTAGGCAAGGGGATGTGGTATGGATGGGGTAATCTATAACTGTTTCGAGCCATGCATGTTTTATACTTTAAAAAGAAATGAAATATTTTCTTCTAACATGCTCTATTTCATGCCCAAATTAGGATATTCCTATTTGAACGTATTATAAGTTGCATACCAAAACAATTGTCAGTTGGACAAATTGCTATGTAATTTTTACAAATCACCTGACTTTGATATCATCTCTTTCGTGCCTACAGCTACTCAGGGGATAGGGCCCCTCTCTGGGAGACCCTGAGGTTTATGTTCCAAAGAAAGGTCCCAAAAGCTTCTGGGCAGCAGGGACCAATCAAACCTGAAAGTCGCGGGAAATTGGGAGAGGAAGACTGCAGAGTTCAGTCTGGGCCAAGAGGAGGGAGCCAGTATTGATTGGTGCTGACTTTGGGTCTCAGGGAGCAAAAGAGAACTAGGAGACAAGACTTTCTTGGTTCTTTAACGCATGGCCTACACCTTCTGGAGACTCCAAGACTCTTCTCCCAGCTTCAGAACCGAAAAGTATGAAGCTCAAGACGTCGCAAAGAAACTTAAGTCGCAGCGAGGTGGCATCAGGGAAAGACAGCTTTGTTCTTCTTTATGGCACCACCATTCCGAACTCCAGCCATCTAACTCGGATTTCACTGGTCCGCTCCATGAAGAAATAAACGTAGGGCGCTTAGTGGGTGCCAGACAGAAGCTGAGGCGACCCCTGCCTTCTGGAAGCTGTTCCGTTCTACCTCCCAAGAGCTTTGCTTCAGGGGAGTTTAGTTTGTTTTTGAAGATCTTTCCTGGAGTGAGAGGAGCTTTTCAGGGTGGTTGCATGCAGGTTGAGACCTAGTAGAGCACAGGAGGGAGCCTATAACTTATTGTCCCTTGTTGATATTTAGAGTCAGGATTTGGAAAGGGGAGGGGTGTCCAGAGGACAATGCTTAAAAAGGGGGCAGGAAGATATAGCTAGTAATTATAACCTAACTTTTCTTGTCAATTTGGTACTGTGGCTGAGAGGTGTCAGATGCAGGATGTAAGCCCCAATTCCTTTGGATGTGAGGGTTCGAGTCCCAGCACTGCTAGAGTTTTGTTCCATGCAGGTGCCCTCACTCCAGATATACATTCTGTAAATCCATGCAGGGGGTACCCCACTACCTGAATTTTCTGAACACTGAGCTCTGGACTGGAGGAATGAGGTCAGTGAATGAACGATTCACAGCTTCTGGCCAGGGAGTTCACAGGTAAGCCTGATACTCAGACCATCAGAAGACCCACTCCTCCTGATGTCTGTTTGGAAGGGCTTTCACAAGGCCTTGCCCAAAGGATGACATTTAAACTGGGGCACTCAGCGTCGACCTATGAACCAGGAGTTTAGGGTTCAATTCCTGGTCAAGGCACATGCCAGGGTTGTGAGCTCCATCCCTAGTGTGGGACGTGCAGGAGTCAGTGGATCAATGATTCTCATCATTGATGTTTCTATTTCTCTTTCCCTCTCCCTTCCTCTATGAAATCAATTTTAAAAATATTTTTAAAAATATTTAATTAACTGGGGTGCTCAAGTTGAGAGAGGAGAGGTAGAGAGTCTTGGAACCTTAAAATGCAGGGTGTGTCCTGTAAAGTGGGGCATTGGAGAGGAGCAAGGAGTGAAGTGAGCCTTTGTCTCATCACTTGCTCCTAAAAACTCCGAAAAATTGAGGCACTCAATCACATAACCTAAGAAAAAATTTGGGCAGTTGCACACAGCACCGAAAATGTCCCTATGGTCCCTGCTGCTGACTATCTCACAGGCCCTCACTGCATTGCTCACAGGATGTTCTGTATTTCTCCACCTGCTGCTGGACTCCCTGCTACAAGGGCACCACTCCCTTCTTCACTCCTCTCTCTCTTTTCATCTTTCCTTCCGGGGCCACCATTAGGAGAGTAAAGGAGATGGTTAACCAGGAAGCTAATTATTCAGGGAAGCAACTGCTCACCAGCTCAGGAAAGTGACTCAACTTCCAGACTTGAGCCAGCCAAGGAAGGCCATTCTAAATACCACCCAGCCCAGAGTCCTAGGATGAATTCCAAGTCAGTATTTGAACTCTTGAAGGAACATTCTCACTTTCTGATTTGAGGGTAATGCCTTTCCTGCCCCTCAGACATGGTACCCAGAAAGTTCATTGGGCTCCACCACACCCAGATTTGCACCTTCCTCAAGGCTTTGTGAAGGAGTCACTGGTTAATTTTATTAGGTGGTGCTTTTAATAGGTGGTTAATTTTAATGGAACCTGATTGGCCCATGGCCTAAAAAGGTAAGAGAAAGCCTGTAACCAAGGGGTCTTAGTGGCACTGACCCTCATTCTCCCAGGGGGAGGGGTGTAGTTCTCCCAGTCAGGGGTGGTGACACACTCATTCAAGGTCTCTCACTGTGGGTGGGTGAGCCACCTTGCAGTGGCCGGCACACACCAGGTGTGATCTGAAACATTTATAAAGGATGTGGAGCCAGAATAAGGGGTCCTATTTGGACACCACTGTTCCTGTCCCCTCTCCATTTGTCTCCAGTGCCATTCCAGGAAGCCACAGAACCATGGGCTACTTCAGGAAGCATCCATCTCTGCCCAAGGAATCCAGGCAATTGGGCAGAGGAGGGGAGACAAGCCCCCAACTGCCACAAAAGCTAGGAACCTATGGGTGTGGTCTTCCTGCTTGGCCCAATATTTTTTCTCCATCACTTCCCAATAAGCCTCACTGTGCCTGAAAAGTGAGCCTAGGTCACAATATGCAGCAGGGCCAGGTGGGAGGCAGTGGGGGCACTTTAGAACCAGAGAAAGAGGGGAGCTAGGCTCTTAGATGCAGCGTTTTCTGGGGAGCCTACATCTTCCCCCGTGGTGCCTGCCTGATGTCCGTTCAGGTTGGTTCTCCTCCTTGCCTTTTCTCTGCAAGGCCTCCGGGATGGGACATACACATCCATTTCTCCAATGCCACCCTCCCCTCCCCCTCTTAACTGCTTTCTGTTCACCGATGCTGGCCGCCAGCCCCCATCCTCCCTCTGTGAAAAGGGGCACAGGGAGGAGAAATAAGGCAACAGGTGAGAGCCTAAGCCCAGGCATTTTGAAAGTCACTGACCTGGGCGGGACACTGGGCTATCCCCGAGCCCGGGCATGCGCAGAACTTCCTTCAAGGGAGGCTTCCATCATCCAGGCGTGTTGGGCCTAGGGTACTCCAGTGTCTCTACCTCTGTCACTTGCAGAAAAAGTCATGCCCCAGATTCAAGTGTGGATTCTTAGGTAACTTAGTTGGTAGCGTCAAGGATTCTTGACTTCCTTGGGTTGCTAGTTTGATTCCCGTCGAAGGAACTCCCTGCTGCTTTGCACATCCTCAGTAGCACAGGCGAAAGCCAGGGAAGCCCTACGTGTGTGGTCAACCTATGAGTGGGCTGGTGCCAGGAAACAAACCTCTCCTTCTTCCTGTAGCCACACACACATAGTTTTCGGTTGCTGTACCACCTTACCCACAGACCCAACCAGCCAGCCCCAACATCCTCTTCAAGTTTATTCACCCACAGCTCAGCTCCAGAGAGCTGGCTGTCACCACTACCACTTTGCTTACCATGGACAGATCACTGCCAAACAGGTGAGCAAGAGGAGCCCTGAACAGGGAGTCTTGAAGGCCCCCAAGCATATAGGCCATTACATGTGTCAGGAACAATCATGGCATCTTTCTTGTACACGTTTCAATCTGTTATTCTCTGTATCTATCAGCACCCTTCTCACTTTTTTTCTGTTTTTGTTTTATTCTGAATCTGACTCTGAAGCCACATTTGACCTGAAGAGACAGGATATGCTCAACCAGCCTGCTTAGCACAGTGTTTCTACAACATTGCCCTTTGAGCCTTTTAAGAAATTGGAAATTTTCTATTGCACTTTGGTTCACATTTGTAGGATGAAAATGTAGCTGTCTTGTAACTGTAGTTTGAGCGACGATTATATCTACTTAAGACGAAAGCAAATTACTTCGGGAATCTCAAACTACTGCTGTCTGAAAACTTGAAATTACAAAACTCACATTTTTTTTTAACAATCACGGGCCAAAGGCATTCAGATTTCACACATTAAAAAACTATGCTGTATGCCTTGGCTGATGTGGCTCAGTGGTAAGAGTGTTGGCCTACACACTGAAGGGTTGAGGATTTGATTCCCAGTCAAGAGCATGTACTTGGGTTGCAGGTTCACTTCCTGGCCCTGTTGGGGCACGTGTGGGAAGCAACCAACCCATGAGTCTCTCTCACCTCTCTCTCTCTCTCTCTCTCTCTCTCTCTCTCTCTCTCTCTCTCTTTCCTCCTTCTCCTCCCCCTCCCTCCCTCCCTTCCACTCTCTCTAAAAATCAATGGAAAGAATATCTTAGGTGAGGATTAAAAAAACAATAACCCTGCAGCTTTCAATGGCTCAAAAAGTCAATAAAATATCAATACTACTTCTACATAGTAAAAAATCAGAAGGAATTGCATGGTTTGCCACATAATTTCAGTTATATAAGGTCATTGAGTATCCATACATAATTCAAGTATGATATCATATCAAAAAGTACCCCTTTTTAATCCTCGTGCACTTTTGGTGGGAATTCAGAATGGTGCAACCACTATGGACAACAGTATGAAGTAAAAATGTAACTGCCTTATGACCCAGTGATTCCATTTCTGTAAATATATATGAAGATTCCCAAAACACTAACTTGAAAGAATATATGCATCCCTGTGTTTACTGCAGCATTATTTACAATAGTCAAGCTATGGAAGCAACCCAAATGCCCATCAATAGACGAGTAGATAAAAAAGCTGTGGTATGTATATACAATGAAATATTACTCAGCTGCAAAAAAGAACAAAATCTTATCATTTACAAAAGCATGGATGGACCTAGAAGGTGTTATGCGAAGTGAAATAAGTCAGTCAGAGAAAGACAAATACCAAGAGATTTCTCTTAAATGTAGAATCTAAAGGACAATATAAATGAACAGACAAAATAGACTGATAGACTGACAGAGAACACAGATGGTTGCCAGAGGGAAGGGAGGTTGGGGGACTGGGTGGAAAAGGTGAAGGGATTGAGAAGTGCAGATTGGTAGTGGCAAAATTGTCATAAAGATGTAAAGTACAGAATAGAAAATATAGTCAATAATCTATACTAATAAAAGGGTAATATGCTAATTAGACCGGGCATCTTCCGGATGTCCTTCCGGACAAAGCCACAGTGGCAGGGGCGAGGCAGAGGTGATTAGGGATGATCAGGCTGGCAGGGGAGAGCAGTTAGGGGGCGTTCAGGCTGGCAGGGGGTGATCAGGATGACAGGGGAGAGCAGTTAGGGGATGATCAGACCGGCAGCGGGGAGCAGTTGGGGAGTGATCAGGCCGGCAGGCAGAGGCAGTTAGTGGCGATCAGGCTGGCAGGGTAGCAGTTAGGGGGCGATTAGGCCGGCAGGCAGAGGTGGCTAGGGGCCATCAGGCTGGCAGACAGAGGTGGTTAGGGATGATCAGGCCAGCAGGAAGGTGAGCAGTTAGGAGCCAGTGGTCCCAGATTGTGAGAGGTATGCCCAACTGCTGGTTTGGGATTAGGCCTAAGCCAGCAGTCAGACATCCCCTGAGGGGTTCAGGATTGGAGAGGGTACAGGACAGGCTGAGGGACCCCCCACCCCATGCATGAATTTCATGTACTAGGCCTCTAGTCTATAATAATAAAAGCGTAATATGCTAATTAGACCTGATGTCCTTCCAGACAACCTTCTAGATGAAACCGGGGCTGCAGCCATGGGATCGAGGAAGCCACTGCGGCTGTGAGGGATCCAGGTAGCCGCAGTGGCTGCGAAGGCCTACTCTTACACAAATTTCACGCATCAGGCCTCTATGCCGGAAGCCAATTCCAGCATGTCATAATTGCAAAAGTTTCATCAAAAGGTTGATGGAACTTGGGGACTCAACAAGGGCTGAGTCACATATGTTGTCACCTGTTGGGAATGGCTGAGTGCATTTCCCCAAACCTGAAAAGGATGCATTAAATGATTGCTTGCTGCCAGACAGCTCAGGGCATCTTAATCTACATGTTATTGCCTCCTACTGGCCAAACACCTGAACAGCCATAGGCAAATTCTTCCAATCTGACAATGCATTGTGTACATGAAATCCTACCCTTTGATGTGTATATCTCCACCTTGCCTTAGAACAATTTGTGTTAATAAAAAGCAAGGGGTCCTGAGACAAGGAGAACTTAGTTCTTGTAGCTAAGTCTTCTCTGACTCCCTATAATGCCTTTCAAAATTATGTTTCGTTTCTGGACTCTTATTTAATTTATGCACAGTGCCTTCTCCAGATGTCTGAACCCTTCTAGATGCTGGATCAGAACCACCGACGTTAATTGGCCCCCGAACAGGGACAAATTTGGAGATGAAGTATTCACCTGAGTGGGTAAAACAGCACCAGTGATGGCGGTACGATTAACTGTGCGTAAAGCCCATGTCAGCTTTGGAAGCCTGTGGATCTGTAAGTGCGTGGGTGATACTTTTTGTTTAAGTCAGATTATAATGGGGAAGAATTTGATTAAAAGGCAAAATTATAAATAAATTGGAATATTAAAAGGTACTTTTTAAAATAAGGCTGAAAAAAAGAGTGCAGTGGTCATCTTTAATGTGGTTTCTTGTTCAAATCATAAAATACCTAATTTGTTTTGAGGATCGAAAATCTATAATTTCTAAAAGGCTGCCGGAGCCTCAGTTTCTGATCTCAAAAGCAGCTGGAGAGGGCGGAGCTATCAGCTTTCCGGCAAAAAGACTACCTAAAGCTTTGTTTAAGAATTATAGAAGAATGCCAAAACTGGTTTGGCTCACTGGATAGAGTGTTGGACTGCGAACTGAAAGGTCCCAGGTTCGATTCCGGTCAAGGGCATGTACCTGGGTTGCGGGCACATCCCCAGTGGGAGATGTGCAGGAGGCAGCTGATCGATGTTTCTCTCCCATTGATGTTTCTAACTCTCTATCTCTCTCCCTTCCTCTCTGTAAAAAATCAATAAAATATATTTTAAAAAAAA
Organism: Myotis lucifugus; assembly: GCF_000147115.1. NCBI lineage: Eukaryota > Metazoa > Chordata > Mammalia > Chiroptera > Vespertilionidae > Myotis > Myotis lucifugus. Next base: position 1,547,064 of record NW_005871086.1, on the reverse strand, counting down.
GAATTATAGAAGAACGCATTGGGAAAAGCAAAATTTGGCGAAAATCAACTTAAGTCTAGTCATTACTTTGAAAAGCGAAATAGGAAAAAATTTAAAATCTGTTTTTTTCTATTAAACATGCCTTTAATTGGGAAAAGAAACGTTGCTGAAATCTCCCCCAAAGCAAGCAGGATGTGGGGGAATGGAGACACGTGGCAATCCAATATGGACGCCCACTCCCTGAGAAAGCTATTTTAAAAAGTCTCATTCTCACCATGAACAGTTTTAAAAAATTTAGAAATGTGTCTGTAATTTCTGTACTCATAAAGAGAGAGGCTAGCTTAAGACAAAATGCGTGCACAGTCCGATTTCGGATTTTAAAAAGTTTTGAGCTAAACTCAACTCTCTATGGATGGTGTAGAAAAACCAAGACTGTTTTTTCCTCAGAAAGATGGCGGAAAGGAACCAAAAAGAAAGATGCAGGCTGGTTCTAGCAACAAGATTGGTATTTCTATAATAAAAGGTAATTTATTTAAATACTAATAAGGAATCACACTCAAAAGTTAACATTAAAGCCTCCAAGAAAATCAGTAAACTATCTCTGTTACAAAATTTGCCTAAGAAAATGCCTTAAAATAATGATAATTAGCTCTAGAATCTGAAAATTGTTGAAACATAGATAAATAATATATTAATTATAAAAATCTAAGTAGCCCAGGTAAAAACTGGCTATGCCCTTTGTTAATTAAGAAGGCTGGCTTTTCCCAAGACAATCTCTAAGAAAAGAATGTGGCCACCAATTTACATAAAAATAGACCAAGCTAGGCCAGACCTGTTTTGCTAGCCTGAAACGTGGTTTTCCAGAGCTGCTGGAAACTTAAAACATTAAAGTTTGCTAAATTAAATAAAAAACTTATTCAATAAACTAGGTATTTTGAAATGACAAAATATTAAAATATTAATCTGAGTATGCCTCATATGAAATCTAGAAGACAAAATTAAAGCTATTAATTGATTATGTCTTGTATTTTTGAAATTTATTCTTAAAAATATAAAGGTGTTACTAATCAAGAAATGCTAAATATTTAACTGCTAGCTAAAATTTAAGTCTTCTAAAAGAGTTTAAGGTTCAAATTAAATTGGGAGAAATTATGTAATTGTAGTAACAAAATGCATAAACTATAGAAATTTATTTTTAAGAAAATTATTCTTGTATTTTATCTAAAGAAATGAATAGTTTAAAATATATTAATATGCTAAGTATGGTAATATTTCAATCTAAAGCATAATATTTTATTGGTATAATTAAAAAAGAAGGATTGATTCTGTGATCCCAACCGAATTTTTTTTTCCTTTTTTTTTTATAATTAAATCTTTATTGTTCAGATTATTACATTTGTTCCTCTTTTTTCCCCCCATAACTCCCCTCCTCCCAGTTCCCACCCCACCCTCCGCCCTCACTCCCCACCCACTGTCCTCATCCATAGGTGCATGATTTTTGTCCAGTCTCTTCCCGCATCTCCCACACGCCTTTCCCCCCCAAGCATAGTCAGTCCATTCCCTTTCTATGTCCCTGATTCTATTATAATCACCAGTTCATTCTGTACATCAGATTATTTATTCACTTGATTCTTAGATTCACTTGTTGATAGATGCATGTTTGTTGTTCATAATTTGTATCTTTACCTTTTTCTTCTTCTTCCTCTTCTTAAAGGATACCTTTCAGCATTTCATATAATACTGGTTTGGTGGTGATGAATTCCTTTAGCTTTTCCTTATCTGTGAAGCTCTTTATCTGACCTTCAATTCTGAATGATAGCTTTGCTGGATAAAGTACTCTTGGTTGTAGGTTCTTAGTATTCATCACTTTGAATATTTCTTGCCACTCCCTTCTGGCCTGCAAAGTTTCTGTTGAGAAATCAGCTGACAGTCGTATGGGTACACCCTTGTAGGTAAGTAACTTTCTTTCTATTGCTGCTTTTAAGATTCTCTCTTTGTCTTTTGCTCTTGGCATTTTAATGATGATGTGTCTTGGTGTGGTCCTCTTTGGGTTCCTTTTGTTTGGGGTTCTCTGTGCTTCCTGGACTTGTAAATCTATTTCTTTCACCAAGTAGGGGAAGTTTTCTGCCATTATTTCTTCAAATAGGTTTTCAATATCTTGCTCTCTCTCATCTTCTGGCACCCCTATAATTCTAATGTTGGTACGCTTGTAGCTGTCCCAGAGGCTCCTTACACTATTTTCACACTTTCGGATTCTTTTTTCATTTTGCTTTTCCAGTTGGGTGTTTTTTGTTTCCTCGCATTTCAAATCTTTGACTTGATTCTTGCGCTCCTCTGGTCTGCTGTTGGGAGTCTGTATAATATTCTTTATTTCAGTCAGTGTATGCTTACTTTCTAGTTGGTCCTTTATCACACCATCGAGGGTCTCATTAGATTTCCTGTACATCTCATCAAGTTTATCGACAGCCTCTAGAAGCCTCTTGAGAGACCTCAAAAGTGTGGTTTTGAATTCTATATCCAGTAGCTTGCTTTCCTCCGGTTCTGTCCTTTGTGGCCTGTTTCTTTGTCTTGGCATTTTTTTATGCTTCGCTGTGTTGATAGAGTGGCTTTCCGTGTTAAGTGTCCCAATTACCTGAGGTAGACACTCTTGGTGCACCCCCTTGTGGTCTCTGTGAGCAGTCTTGTTGTAGTCAAGCCTTGATTGTTGAAGGTAATTACTACTTGACCTCCAGGCCAACTGGCTGTGAGAATCAGCTGTGTTTGCAGTGGGAGAACTTCTGTCCTCTAGGGAGGTGCTAATCTAGCCTTTGCCTGATGCTATCTGGCAAATGGCTCTGTGCAGGGCTTGGGCGGGGTGGGTCCCACGGGATCAACAGGGCGGAGGAGGGAGCAGTTATGGCTCCTCTTAGTCGTCCCCAGGGGCTCTGCCTCTCTGTCCCAGCAACCGCTGCAAACCTCGGAGGGAACGAAGCCAGACAGTCCCGCTTCTCCCGTTTGAGTCTGGGTCCCTAGAGACTCGCCTGGATCTGGAGCTCAGAGTCTGAGGCTCCCTCCGGATTGAAAACGACAACCGCGGCCTCAGCCACCAGCCCGCGCTGCGCGCACTCCTCACCTTAGTATTTTACTTCAGCACTGCGCCTCCTCTGATTCTCGGTTCCTTCTAGTTGTAGAACTTCCACTCAGCCAGCCTTCCTGTGGTTCTGGATGATGTCCATTCCGTCTTTTAGTTGTATTTTTGAAGTGGTTGTTCGAGGCAGCAAACTCCAGCGTTAACCTATGCCGCCATCTTGGTTTTCTCCAGAGGTCCAAAATTTTTCTTAAAACATTTCTTACGTACCGTTATATTGGCTGGGCCTCGAGTTTGACATGCTTGTTCTACAGCAGTGATGGTGAACCTATGACACACGTGTCAGAGGTGACACGCGAAACTCATTTTTTGGGTTGATTTTTCTTTGTTAGATGGCATTTAAACATATAAAATAAATATCAAAAATATAAGTCTTTGTTTTACTATGGTTGCAGATATCAAAAAATTTCTATATGTAACACGGCACCAGAGTTAAGTTAGGGTTTTTCAAAATGCTGACACGCCGAGCTCAAAAGGTTCGCCATCACTGTACTACAGACTCCCGAATTTTTTAATACAAAAAACAGTTTAAATTTAATTAATATCTTTTAAAATAATTATAAAAAGTATATAATCTTTAAATTACATATATATATACATATATATTTGGTGGTCTTTCCAAGTTAAATTTCAAGGCTTTAACCCAGGGATAACTTTGGAGCATTTCAAGGGCCTGAAATGTTTTCAAAGGTTTGTTCTCTCCTAAAAAAATTTTTTTGAATTAAGCCGACTTAATATACTTGAAATCACATGGAAAGCTTTATGCAAATAAAAATTAATAACTATATTTTACTTATATACATATACTTTAAATGTTAAGAAGGTTTTGGCCCCTAAGGAGGGCAAAATAAAGTAGCTTAAATATTTCTTAAAATTCAACAGCAGAATTTTAAGACGGAATTTTAATAACAAAAGCCTCTAGCAGCCTGCATTTTAATTAGGCTGGAGTTGGGGCAGCATTTGTGCCTTGTGAATCAGACGTGTAAGTTTACTAAACTTGCTTTGCTTTGCTTTTTTAATAATAATGCCTACTTTAATTACTTAATAAAATTGCTGTTTAAAATATAATCAAGGTCTCATATAAATTAAGTTATATGAGAAGCTAATATTTTTATAAACAATTGAATCCTAGTAAAGTCTAAGAAAATTACTTCCCATGATCCCTCTGTATATGCAAATAAGCCAAAGGGGATACTCTTTAAAAGTAAATACTAAGCTTAATAAAAAGGAGAAATTTTATAATTTTGTAATCTCTTCTGCTAATATATACAGGTAAACTAAAGATTGTTGTTAAAGTACTAAATCTGACAATAATAGTAGCCAACATAATCTAAAGAGAGTCATTGAAATATAGCTATTCGACCACATGACCCAGTATGCAAGCAGCAGCCCTATAGGTTGCTTGGTGTAAAAAAGAAAGGCAAAGATTTTTTTTTTAATTAAAAATACAAGAAAAGTAAATAATTTGTGTTTTTGCCTCCCTGACAAAGCCTATGTAAAGGTACTCAAAGACTAGTAGCAGAAATTTAATTAATGTCATGGCCAAGGATAAGAGGTTAAAAAAATAAGCCTTATTTCAGGATTGATTTAAATTGGCTAATTGAAATAAGTAATTATTTTTTTCCTGTGCAGAAGCTTTTTATTTTGATGTAGTCCCATTTGTTCATTTTCTCTTCAGTTTCAAGTGCCCTAGGATTTGTATCAGTGAAGAAATTGCTTCGGCATATGTCTGAGATTTTGTTGCCTTTGGATTCTTCTAGAATTTTTATGGTTTCCTGTCTTACATTTAAGTCCTTTATCCATTTTGAGTTTATTTTTGTGTATGGTGTAAGTTGGTGATCTAGTTTCATTTTCTTGCATATATCTGTCCAATTTTCCCAACACCATTTATTGAAGAGACTATCTTGGCTCCATTGTATGTTCTTGCCTCTTTTGTCAAATATTAATTGAACATATTGGTTCGGGCCAATTTCTGGGGTCTCTATTCTATTCCATTGATCTATATGCCTGTTCTTGTGCCAGTACCAGGCAGTTTTGAGAACAGTGGCTTTGTAATACATCTTGATATCTGATATTGAGATCCCACCTACTTTGTTCTTTCTCAGGATTGCTGCAGCTATTCGGGGTCTTTTTTTATTCCAGATGAATTTTTGGAGAGTTCGTTCTAGATCTGTGAAGTATGCCGTTGGTAGTTTAATGGGAAGTGCGTTGAATTTATAGATTGCTTTGGGTAGTATGGACATTTTAATGATAAAAAGAAACCATCAACAAAACAACGAGAAAACCCACTGCGTGGGAAAACATATTTGCCAATGTCATATCTGATAAGGGCCTAATCTCCAAAATTTATAGGGTACTCATACAACTTGACAAAAGGAAGATAAACAATCCAATCAAAAAATGGGCAAAGGATCTAAATAGACACCTTTCAAAAGAGGACATTCAGAAAGCCAAGAGACATATGAAAACATGCTCAAACTCACTAATCATCCGAGAGATGCAAATCAAAACAACAATGAGGTACCATCTCACACCTGTCAGACTGGCTATCATCAACAAATCAACAAACGACAAGTGCTGGAGAGGATGTGGTGAAAAAGGAACACTCGGCCGAAACCGGTTTGGCTCAGTGGATAGAGCGTCGGCCTGCGGACCGAAAGGTCTCAGGTTCGATTCCGGTCAAGGGCATGTACCTGGGTTGCGGGCACATCCCCAGTGGGAGATGTGCAGGAGGCAGCTGATGGATGTTTCTCTCTCATCGATGTTTCTGACTCTCTATCTCTCTCCCTTCCTCTCTGTAAAAAATCAATAAAATATATTTAAAAAAAAAAAAAAAGAAAAAAAAGAAAAAGGAACACTCGTGCACTGCTGGTGGGAATGCAGACTGGTGCAGCCACTATGGAAGACAGTATGGAATTTCCTCAAAAAACTAAAAATGGAACTCCCATTTGACCCTGTGATCCCACTTCTAGGAATATATCCCAAGAAACCAGAAACACCAATCAGAAAGGATATATGCACCCCTATGTTCATAGCTCAATTCACCATAGCTAAGATCTGGAAACAGCCTAAGTGCCCATCAGTAGATGAATGGATTAGAAAACTGTGGTACATCTACACGATGGAATACTATGCTGCTGTAAAAAAGAAGGAACTCTTACCATTTGCAACGGCATGGATGGAACTGGAGAGCATTATGCTAAGTGAAATAAGCCAGTCAATGAAGGAAAAACACCACATGACCTCACTCACTCATGGATAATAAAGACCATTATAAACTTATGAACAAAAATAGATACAGAGGCAGAGCTGCCTCAAACAGATTGTCAAACTGCAGCAGGAAGGCCAGGGAGGTTTGGGGGGCAGGAGGGAGGGGGGTAAGAGATCAACCGAAGGACTTATATGCATGCATATAAGCATAACCAATGGACATAAGACACTGGGGGGGTAGGGGAGGCCGGGGGATTGTTTAGGGCAGGGGAAAAAAAAAAAGGACACATATGCAATACCCTTTGTAATACTTTTAGCAATAAAAAAAAGAAATAAGTAATTATTCATAAAAACTTAATTGTACTGGCCAGGAAACTGTTCCTAAAGCATTAACTACATTTTTTACTGATGGTTCATCTCATAGTAAAAACTTGCTTAACATGCAATAAATCCAGAGCAGTCATATTTCTATACAGAAAATTGAAATTAAAAGTTATCAAAACTGCATTACAAGATTCCCAAAAGCCTCCTAATAATATTTAAATAATAAAAGGGGGATAGTGGAATAATGCCCTTTAAGTAAAAGCCTTAATTGCTTTGAAAATTATTTTTCATTTGTAATGCTGATGACAAGACACCCATAAAAACACACATGGTGTCAGAATAAGCCAAAGGATAAGCCAAAGGATAATCATTTGGGCAAAAATGAAAGGATCCCAAGTCTAATTTATAAAAAGATTCCTTTATTAACCTTTGGTCAAGAATATGTTTGTATATTTCCAGAAAACTCCTCCATTCCTGCAACAACGAATCCAGAGAGGAACTGACCAGGTGGCTCCAACCACAGAAATAGCAGTGGCTCCCAAGACAAGAGGAGAAACAGTCCAGAAATAAAGATGGTGAAGATGCCTTGCCATACTAGTAGTCAGCATCTGTGCATCGCTGCAGGTTGCCCACGACCAAACCAGAGAAGGTCAGACCTGCATTGCCAGTGTTTGTCCACCAACCAGAACTGAAATATCATTGCTGGCATGTACACATAAGGAACTGTTGGACATTGAAATTGGGACTCAAAGAACTGTTGGCCCAGAAAGAAACATACTGCAAGCTGATTCCTTTAATGGCCGACAGCGATTTAAAGGGACATGATAGAACTCTATCCTTTCCATTGAATTTAAAAATCTTAAAACATACATTCTTGTTAAATTTAAAAAATAAAAAGGGTGAGATGCCTGAAGCCAATTCCAGCATGTCATAATTGCAAGAGTTTCATCAAAAGATTGATGGAACTTGGGGACTCAACAAGGGCTGAGTCACATATGTTGTCACCTGTTGGGAATGATGATGTGTATATCTCCACCTTGCCTTAGGACAATTTGTGTTAATAAAAAGCAAGGGGTCCTGAGACAAGAAGAACTTAGTTCCTTTAGCTAAGTCTTCTCTGACTCCCTATAATGCCTTTTAAAATTATCTTTCATATCTGGACTCTTATTTAATTTATACACAGCATCTTCTCCAGATTTCTGAACCCTTCTAGATGCCGGATCAGAACCACCGGCGTTACCTCTAGTATTATATTAACTCTGTATGGTGCCAGTTGGGTAATGGAAATATCAGGGAAACACTTTGTAAAGTTTATCATTGTCTAAACTTTACTATGCTGTACACCTGAAACTATTGCTGTTGAAGAAGTACAAAACAGACCGCCCCAACATGTGCCACTTTGAATTATTTTGAGCAGATGGCAATCCAAACCCTGCAAGTTCATGGGAAACGTGTATCATTCTCTGAATCTAAATTAGAGGCCTTGCGCTTAATAACAGTTTTCACAAGAAAGAACTTTTTATGACCCACCTAGAGTCATAAAGTTCTAATTACTGAACAGCTGCTCTACTTATTGTCCTTCAGAGAATGACCTTCCTGCTCTCTGAAATCCCAAGGTGCTAAGCTTATCCCATCCTTTCCTCAGAATGCCAAACATACCTCATTCTCTCTCTCTCTCTCTCTCTCTCTCTCTCTCTCTCTCTCTCTCTCAGTAGGTAGGGTCTCTGAGTCTCTTATATATGTGGGGTTCCCATACCTATGTAATTAAAGTTGGTTACTTTCTCTTGTTAATCTGTTTCATGTCAATTTGATTATTAGACCACCTGAAAGAACCTTTGAAGGGTAGAGACAATTTCTTCCTCCCCAACACCATAGGAGTGGCAACTTTCAGGAAGAACCTATTGCCATGTGGCCATGAACAGTCTCCTGCCTTAAATATCACCATCTGAGGAGACCAGTGGAAATGAACCAAAGATAGAACCTTAGGCCTTCCGTGGATTCACCACCAGATGAAGCTCAACTTCTTGGCAATCTAACTTTGGCTCTATGGGAGAACAGAGAGACATAATCAGTGAAGGAAAGATCTCTTTGGTATGACTTGCCATGCTTTTGTGGGTGGGTGAGCCACCTTAAAGTGGCAAGCACACACCAGGTCAGATCTTACACTTTTGTAAAGGACCTGGAGCCAGGGTAAGAGGTCCTATTCGAACACCAGTTGCCTCTGCCTTTCTCTATTTGTTTCTGTTGCCTCTCCAGGAAGCCACAGAATCTTGGGCTACTTCAGGGAGCTGTGGCCTCTGTCCAAGGAATGTATCTTGAAAAGTTGTCATCTTGTAGGCCTGGGATTCCCAGAGGTGACTCGCCTGTCATGTGGGAGTCTTGCCTGGCAGGCTTGGACTTCTTTGAGACCTAGCTGTCTCTCTGTGCTCTAAATCTGGAGTTGCAATGGTTTGCACATAAGGGACAAGTCACCAAGTTGGATCTATTTTAATAACTTGTGAACTTTTCGATTTAGAACCTCTCCTGGCTGGTTCTGGTAGTGAGGCTGTGAGCCCAGGAGTTAGTGGCCTACAAATCATGAACCACAAGTTTAAATTTCAAGGGGCTAAATTATGCATAAATTGCCTGGTGTTTTCAACTTCTTCATCACATTCTCCTGTTCTGGATCCGAAACAGTGGGGTAAACTTCTTATTCAAGGAGATTTTTCAACTTAAGGTTTTGGCTAGAAAAAATAATTGTAATGCACTCTCCTTGCCAAATGAGGCAAGTTGATTGTGGTTGGTGATGTGAGAGATCCTTGGCTCACAACTATATTTTCAAATGTTTAAGGTATAGGGAGTCAGGATCATCAGTGCAAATGTAAATAAAATTATGTTTTTTACCTTATGAGGGATACATGAAATGGTGGGAAACTTAATGACAAAATTTAATTAAAAGTTTAAGTACAGCCCTGGCAGGTGTTCCCAGTGGTTAGAGCACTGAAGGGTCGCAGGTTTGATTCCTGTTCTTTGTGGATTTATATAATTTTCATTTTACATAATCATTTTCTCATTTTTATTTCTTATAATGGAAATATCCAGTGCAATAGTGGTTAGGAAATAGCAAGGATCCTAATATTATTGAATTTAAAAGGAAACTGAATCTTTGGAAAAATCGTGTTGTACAGGACATCTTTAAATGTTTCCACTGATCCTTGGGCTTAACATTGAGTAAGAATATCATCATTTATTGAAAACCACCTGAATGAACTGCAGAAAAGATTAATCTATTTTTCTTTCTTTTCTGAATGAGAGTTTGGATGAAGGACCTTTTTTCTGAATTTTCTGTTCATTCTGAGAATTTGACACTGAGTCACTGTCCTATCATACACACAAGCTGAAATTTATTGATGTGCCCCTAAGTAAGTTCTGCATTTTTCATATTTAGAGGAAATTCATCAATATTTTGTTGTACTTATCAATTTCTTACATGTGTGAACAAGATTATTCTGCTTTAACAAGTATAAATAGCAAGGATAAAAGTCATCTCATTTCAGTTAAAAATGAGATTTATGTATGCTTATCTCAAGTTTGACTCATAATTGAGTATTTATGTAGCAAACTTGAGTACAGATTTCACATTAAAAGATAAATTTTATTTTACTTTTAATTTCATTAATTACATGTTGCAAAAATGAACACATTTGGTAATTTTATAATTGTTAGATATGTATTTGAACCTTATTTGTCCTTCAGTAAATATTTTTTCAAAGGGTATAAAATTATGTCAACTAAAATGTATGAATTAAGGCAGTGGTTCTCAACCTTCTGGCCCTTTAAATACAGTTCCTCATGTTGTGACCCAACCATAAAATTATTTTCGTTGCTACTTCATAACTGTAATGTTGCTACTGTTATGAATCATAATGTAAATATCTGATATGCAGGATGGTCTTAGGCGACCCCTGTGAAAGGGTTGTCCAACTGCCAAACGGGTTGCGACCCACAGGTTGAGAACCACTGATTTCAGGACTATAGAGTAGATAACTCTTATTTGTATTTTATATTTTCACTGTATTTCTCTGTTCTTTTTAATTCAATTCTATCTATGTTTTCTTTCTCCTCCTGGAAGTTCCTTTTATATAAAGATTTGGTAATGGCACTCTGTCTTGTTTTCTTATGTTGTTATATCCTTACTCTTTTAAAACATGAAAAGGGGAGAAAGATGAGAAAAACGTTTTCATTTTAAGGAATTTGTCATAATGAAAAAGATAGGCTCTTGCTCTCAATGTATTATTTTAATTGCATTTACTTATTTTGAACTGTGATTCTGTTTCTATGTATTTCTATATTGACTCTACTCCTTCAGAATCAGAAAGTAGGTTGTTGCTGGAGGGTTGAATTCCTCTTGGAGTCAGTAGTTCATTATTTTACATTTCCTGGCTTTGAGTAGCCCACATGGTGTTCAACATTCCCCAGTGGCTCAATAGTTAATTTTGTGGAATTACAGTTGCCAGTCTTAGGGAAGTATTCTGATATTCATTAAATTTTAATGAAGACATGATATATTTAGAGTCTTTTAAAAAATATATTTTTAAATTTATTTCAGAGAGGAAGGGAGAGAGGGAAGAGATAGAAACATTAATGATGAGAGAGAATCATCGATAGGCTGCCTCCAGCAGGTTCCACGCTGGGCAATTCAGGCACCTCCTAGTTCATAGGTCGCTGTCCAACCACTGAGCCACGCAGGTCGGCTAAAAACTTAGTCTTTAATTAGATACCTGATACTTGATCTTCTAAGTCCAAGTGTATTTTTTTTCCATTTTCATCTGAGGACATTTTTATTGATTTTTAGAGAGGGGAGATGGAGAGAGAGAGAGAGAGAGAGAGAGAGAGAGGTCTGAGCCTGGGATCAAACCTGCAACCTAGTGCCCCAATCAGGAAATAAACCCAAAACCCTTCAATGTATGGGACAATGCTCCCACCAAGTGAACCACAGTGGCCAGGGCAGTCCAAGTGTATTTTTCATCATGTCCATTTTATGGGTTTAGCAATGTGGAGTTCATACCCTTGATAGTAAGTAGGATGCAAAAGACCTATATTCTCCTTTGAACCTTAATCAGAGACCTAAGATTGTCTACCAGGATATGCATCCTACTATCCTCCACTCTATCAACTGAGCTCTGGAAGGTTGCATAATAAACTCTATGCAAAATTTCTTTTTTTTATAACTCTAATTATCTCCCAATACCAGAAATTAGATACTGTGTTGGTGAAATCTTCTCTGTTTTTACTGATTTTTTGTCTACTTGTTAAACATTTACTGAGAGAGGATTGTTCAAATATCCAATGATGATTGTGTATTTCTCCTCTTAGTTCTGTCAACTTTCACTTCTTACATTTTGAAGTTACATTATTAGATACTTAGAAATTCAGAAATAGTATAGCATTTTTAAATATAATTTATTTTTAGAGCAATTTTAGGTTCACAACAAAATTGAGTAGAAAGTACAGTTCCCATATACCTCCTGCTCCCACATATAAACAGCCTCCTCCACCGTCAACATCCCACACCAGAGTTGATACATTATTATCACCCCAAACCATAATTTACATTAAGGTTCACTCTTGGTGTTGCACATTCTATGGGTTTTGACAGATGTATAATGACACGTACCCACTCTATCAAATAGACTAGTTTTACTCTTCTAAAAAACTTCTATTCATCCCTCCCTCCCCCTTAACTTTGGCAGCTACTGATCTTTTCCTGTGTTCATAGTTTTTCCTTTGTCCAGAATGTCATATAGTTGGAATCATACGTATGTATGTAGGCTTTTCAGATTATCTTCTCTTAGTTAGTAATAAGCATTTAAGTTTCCTGTCTTAGTCAGATGGGGCTGCCATACAAAATACCATAGACTGGGTGACTTAAACAACAGAAATTTATTTTCTCACCGAACTGAAGGCTGGAAGTCCAACATCAGGGTGCCAACATGGTGGGTTCTGGTGAAAGCTCTCTTCCCTGCTTGCAGACAGCCACTTTCTCACTGTGTCTTCACATGGCAGAGAGAGAGAAAGAGAAAGCAAGCTCTCTGGTGTCTCTTTTTATGGAGCTAATCCCACCAGCAGGGCTCCATCCTCAACTGTCATTTGATAAATGCTGATTTGACTATTAGAAGACAAAAGCAGTAATATAGAGAGGAACATACTGAGACTACCTTCAGTTTTATTTGAATTTTTAAGTTGAAAATAAATTGTGCTAAAATAAAAAGGGAGAATTTCTGTAAGGACTCCGGAAAGTCTTAGAGATTCCAAGAGTGGAATACAATGAGGCCTCTGGAGCGGGCCATACATGGGGACTTGGAAGGTATCCAGGCTCCCTTTCTCATGATCACTTCTCCTCTTTTATGTGCTTGGGCATTCTGTCACTTGTGCTCTTTCTTATAATGCTTCTTCTGCTTCTCGGTCCATGCAGTAGAATATGATTGATGATATAGCTACTATAATGCCAATGTCCTTTCTAATAATTGTGGCTAATTAATTTGGACCAACCTCCTTGAGGAAACATGGTAAAAATATTGGATAATATTTTACCAAATCTCCTTAAAAGCACTGAAGTACTAACATGGTAATAAACAACTGATAGGCTATAATCTTAGGGGAATATGGAATCCAAGCAATAAGGGAAGCATTGGCATTTGCAGCTCTGAGGACATTTGCTAATTACTGCAAACCTGAGCTATAGTTTTGGCTGCCTCTTTGGGTGAGAGAAACAAGAGGGACAGATGTCACCACCAGCAACGGTGGAAAGACTAGTAAGACACTCTCCCAAATATTAAGTTTCTACTCCGAAGAGCTATTCCCATAAGGTAAGGATGAACAAGAAGTAAACCTACCTTTATCCTCCCATTTCCAATAATTGTTGTGAAGCTCAGCAGAAATCAGCTGAGTTTAGCAAAAGAAAATAGAAAAGATAAGCTTTCAACTTTTGCTGAGAAACTGTAACCATAGATCTGCATTATCCCCAGGGACTATGTGGCCATGAACATTTTTAAGGTTCTTTTTGGGTTGATAGTGCTCTAGGTGCCTATGAGAAACCACACACACACACACACACACACACACACACACACACACACACACTAGTATATGTATATGTATGTATATTTTAGTAAGACAGCTTCATTTTGACCTCAAAAATTCACTGCATATAATTTTGCAAAGACATCGAGCACTACACATTCAAAGATGACCATAAGGAAACAAAGTGACATGAGTAAGAATCAACTGAAACAACAGATAAAATAATATTGAGATTATCGGTTATAAATATTAAAACAACTAGAATTACCATGTTTAAAGAAATAAAAGATAAGTTGGCACATATTTGCAGGAAATAGGAAATTACAAAATTTAGCCTGTTGATGGGACAGCAAACTGGTACAGCCACTATGGAAAACAGTGTGAAGGATCCTCAAAATATTAAAAATAGAGCTACCATATGATCCAGAAATTCTATTTCTGGGAATATATCCAAAGGAAATGAAAACACGAACTCAAAAAGATTATCTGCACTCTCATGTTCACAAGCAGCATTATTGACAATAGCCAAAACATAAAACTAAGTCTCCATCAACAAATAAATGGATGAAGAAGTTGTGATATGTATATACTAGTATAATGGACTATTATTTAGCCATAAAAAAGAGGAAATCCTGCCATTTGTGACAACATAGATGGACCTTGATGGGCATCATTCTAAATGAAATAAGTCAGGCAGACAAAGACAAACACTTATGATATCACTTATATGTGGAATTTAAAACAAAGCAAAACAAAACCCAACCTCACAGAAAAAAGGATCAGGTAGCAAAATCTCAGACATCTCTCGTAGCAATATGTTTAAGGATATACCTAGGGCAAAGGAAACTAAGGAGAAAATAAACAAATGGGACTACATCAAAATAAAAAGCCTCTGCACAGCAAAAGAAACTATTAACAAAATGAAAAGGGAGCCCACTGTATGGGAGAACATATTTGGCAAGGATACATCTGATAAAGGGTTAATATCCAAAATATATAAGGAATTCATACAACTTAACAAAAGGAAGACAAACAACAATTAAAAAATGGGCAAAGCAATCAATGAAGGAAAAATACCACATGATCTCACTCATTAATGGATTATAAAGACCACTATAAACTTATGAACAAAAATAGATACAGAGGCAGAGCTGCCTCAAACAGATAGTCAAACTGCAGCGGGAAGGCCGGGGAGAGTAGGGGGGCAGAAGAGGGGGGAGGTAAGAGATCAACTGAAGGACTTGTATGCATGCATATAAGCATAACCAATGGACATAAGACACTGGGGGGTAGGGGAGGCCAGGGGATTGTCAAGGGCGGGGGAAAAAGGAGACATATGTAATACCCTTTGTAATACTTTAAGCAATAAAACAATTTTAAAAAAAATGGGCAAAGGACCTAAATAGACACTTCTCCAAAGTGGACATACAGATGGCCGAGAGACATATGAAAAAGTGCTCAAAGTCACTGATCATCAGAGAGATGCAAATTAAAACAACAATGAAGTATCACCTCTCACCTGTTAGAATGGCTACTAGCAACAAATGAACAAATGACAAGTTCTGGGGATGATGTGGAGAAAAGGGAACCCTAGTATACTGCTGGTGGGAATGCAAACTGGTGCAGCCATTATGGAACACAGTATGGGGTTTCCTTAAAAAATGAAATATGGAACTGCCATTTGACTCAGTGATCCCACTTGTAGGAATATATCCTAAGAAACCCGAAACACTAATAAGAAAGAATGTATGCATCCCTATGTTCACAATAGCACAATTTACAATAGCTAAGATCTGGAAACAGCCCAGGTGCCCATCAGTAGATGAGTGGATAAAAAAGCTGTGGTACATTTATAACATGGAATACTATGCAGAAGTAAAAAAGAAGAGTCTCTTACCATTTGAAACAGCATGGAGGGACCTGGAGCGTATCACACTAAGTGAAATAAGTCAGTCAGAGAAACACAAGTATCACATGATCTCACTCATATGTGAAATCTAATTAACAAAATAAACTGATGAATGGAAGCATGGAACAGAGTGCAGAATCTCAGGGGGAAGGTAGGTGGATAGGAGGTAATCAACCAAAGACCTTGTTTGCGAGGAGCAGGGGTAGGCTGGAGGGGGTCAATGGGGGAAAATGGGAACATATGTAATACTTTCAACAATATTGATTTAAAAAAAAGAAAAGGAAAAAGAATCAGATTTGTGGTTATCAAAGGTAAGGGGGAAGGGGAATAGGAGAAAAGTGGTCAAAAGATACAAACTTCCACTTATAAGAAATAAGTTCTTCAGTACATGTAATGCACAGTGTGATGACTATGAAAATAGTTAACACTACTGCATGGTATATATAGACATTGTTAAGAGAACAAATCCAAAGAGTTTTCATTTCAAGGAAGAAAGATATTTTTGCTTTCTCTTTTTATTGTATCTACTAGAGGCCCAGTGCACGAATTTGTGCACCAGTGGGGTCCCTCGGCCTGGCCTGTGGGATCGGACTGAAACCGTCTCTCTGACATCCCCCGAGGGGTCCTGGATTTCGAGAGGGTGCAGGATTGCGAGAGGGCGCAGGCCAGGCCGAGGGACCCCACTGATGCACAATTGGGCCAGGAGGGACGCAAGAGGGCTCCAGGGTGTGTCGGCCCATCTCACTCAGTCTTGATCAGCCAGACCCCAGGAACAAGCTAACCTACTGGTTAGAGCGTCTGCCCATTGGTGGTCAGTGCATGTCATAGTGAGTGGTTGAGCGGCCTTAGCTTTGATTGGTTGAATGGACGACTGAACACTTAGCATATTAGGCTTTTATTATACAGGATATAGATAATGGATGCTAGTTAAACTTACAGTGGTAATCATTTCACAATATATGTAAGTCAAACCATTATGCTGTATACCTTAAACTTATATGGTGATGTATGTCAATAACATCTCAATAAAACTAGGGAAAATTGGCCTTGTAATTTTGAAAAGGAATCAAATTGAACCTCTAGAATTAACAATGGACTCAGTGGGTAGATTTAACAGCTGATTAAACACAGATATAGAGAGAATTAGTGGATTATAAGTAAAAACATGTAATTCAGAATGTAACAATGAAAGACAAAAACAGAAAATATAGAAGAAAGGTTAAAAGTAGAGGACATGTTGTGAAGATCTAATATATTTAATTTCAGTTTCATAAAAAATAGAGCAAAACAACATTTGAAAAGACAATGGCTGAGAATTTTCCAGAACTGGAGAAAGACAACAATCTACAGATTTTAAGAAATCCCATACCCAAGAATCTAACATCTTAACCATTGGAAAAACATGGTATTTCCTTATAGGATCATTTAGTCCTTTTTTGCACTTCTAAATTGAAATCTTCCCTGGATGCATTTGATTGGTGGAACCTAGGTCACATGCCCACTCCCAGCTGCCAGTTGGGAAAGCAAATTTTCTAGGACAGACTTACTTATATGTGAAATTACCAAATGTAAAGAGAATGTTTTTAAAAAAATGTTAGACACCCACTCATATGACAAATGCATGAAGCAAGGCTGTTCAGAATGTTCCTATTCAGGCCTCTGCTGTTTTTTTCTTTGTACATTCTTCTTTCAAGAACACAACTCTCTTAGCTCCAACTCAATGGATGATCTATGTCAGTGATTTTCAAACCAATGTGCAGCTAGCATTTTAAAAACATACAAACTAATTTAGTCAGGGGCACTGACTGCTTTTCCCTTAGATTCTCAAAAAAAAACAAACAACTTATTTTTTTTTGTCAGATTGGGAAAAAAAATGTTAATATATTTTTTGGCGTGCCACAGAATTTTAGTAATTAGTTTATGTGTGCCATGAGATGAAAAAAGTTGAAAATCACTGATCTACCAGTATGTAATTTGAGCTAACCTTGACCTATCAATCTATATAACTCTAGACACAAGAGTATTCTAGCTATTGAACAATTCTCATAAACTCCTCCATCCTCATCTCAAATTCAGCCCACCTAAATCCTAGCACACCTCTGCCCTCCCCAGATACCCATTTCTCTAGACTTTTTTTTTTCCCTCAGCAACTATCATCTTGCTTCTTCAAGGTATATTTGAGAGTTCTCCCTGACTCTCTCCTCTTTATTGTCCTTTATAACCTCTTTATTCATATCTAACTTCAGCAGAAACTGTCTTCCCTATTTCTCTTTCACTCATTTTTTCCCCTTTCTAGTCCATAACTGTTACTTTCTTGCAGCTTTATGTTTGAGCATCTGCACCTGGCCAAGCTCTGGTGTTTCCTTGGCTCTGGTTTCTCTTCCCTTCCTTTCAATTCATTCTGCATATTCATGCCTGCTGAGCTTCCATTTTCAATTTTTCAAAGCGTATAACTTCATTCCACAAATACGTCTCCTACTAACCTTTCCTCACTTTCAGGAGGGTGGGGCTCTGCCCCAGATGATACTGTTGTAATTAGCCAGGAAAGGAGCAGGGGGAAAGACCAGACTTATAGGCATGTTCTCTGTAAAACACGGGGGGAAGGACCCAACAAAGGGAAGATAAACCCATGCCCAGGAGAGTTGGAGTGACATAGGGAAGGTGCTTGTCTGTCAGTCACACCTAGGAAGAGAGATCATTAGCCAGAATGGGCGTGGCCACTGCAAGCACCCCATGATGGCTCACACTTGGCTTCCTGGCATTCTCCCATGTGGTCCATGGCCATGCAGGCCCCCAGGACACAATAGATGAATGGACTGCAGCTAGCCTGATGCTGAACTGGACTTGGCTCCAACATGGAAAGGACACTCTGGGCTCTGCCTCTGATGTTAGCCCTAGTGAAACCCCAGCTACACTTCTTCTATGATTGGACTAAGGGAAATGGGACTAAGGGAAAGCCAGAGGTGTAATTCTAGGAAATAAAGCTTTCTACCATATCTCATCCTCCCGTGGGGGCTTCCAGAAATGCTTATCCCAGCGGTACCCCCAAGAACTCCACTCACACTAGCAATGGGGGGAGACAAGGCACGTTTTCACCTCAGTCTTTCTCTCAGACTTTTCTCCTAACGTATCTTTTACCAGAGATCACCCCGCCCCCAAATTTGTGTCTTTATCTCCCTTCAAACTGTTGCTCAAGTCCATCCCCGCCAGCGGGCCTGCATTTGTGATGGCTCACTCTGTAAATTTGTGAACCTTGGCTGTCTCAACTGCCCCCTGACACCAGGCACAGCTACATTAAAAAAAATTATCTTGTTGTTGAAAGTATTACGTATGCCCCCTCCCTTTTGTTCCCCTTTGAACACCTCCACCCCCCGACACCCATCCTAGGCACAGCTACTTTTATTGTTCTCTTTTATAAAAAATCAAAGTTATTTTATTACACAAAACTATGACAGTGACTTCAAGGCAAAGAACACATGTGGATGCCTTGTTCCTAGTGAGAGCCTGGCACAAAATTGGAATTCAGTGTTTGTTGAATAAAGGGATGAATTAAATAGCGAGTTAATGAATGCCTGCTCCGGCGCTGAGACTCGAGCTGTGAGAAAGGTCCCTACGTCTAAGGAACTTAGGGCAGGCGGTTGCAGGTCGGTGGATGTCCTGAGTCAAGTAGAGAACCGAGTGCAGATGTCCCAGTTTCAGCTGAGAGAACTGTGGTAGGCAGGCAACTTGTCCTCTATGCAGGGTTTTCATTCTTAATTTGGACAATCTGCAGCTGAGGGGGTGGGGGAAAAAGTATTTCACTGCATTGGATTGGGCATATTTTTCTAGCGGTCTCTGTCACTGACTCCCATGTTGTGCTATCCCCAGTAAGAGCCTGCAGACTGAACTCCTGTGTGTAGCTGGGAAACAAATTGAAGCGACATTCAGGTTTTGTTTACTTCCAACACTGATACTCTAACAATCGCCCAGCATAAATATCTTCCTTTATTAGTAAGAACAAGAGGACTACATTGTAAGGCCCTATAGCTCAGGGGTTAGAGCACTGGTCTTGTAAACCAGGGGTCGCGAGTTCAAATCTCGCTGGGGCCTAGCAAGTGTTTGTTTACTCTTTTTAATTCTTCCCACCACTTTCCCTCACGTTCCGATAACCTTGACCCCACCACAAATTCTGCCACAGCCCAGATCTCCGGCATAAACATCGCCGAGCCGATCGGCTTCCTCTCGGGTTCCTGTGCCAGTGCTGCTGCTTTTGCTACCGAGGGTGTCGCGGAATCCACTCTAAGCTGCGGGAAGTGCTGCGGGCCGGACCCGCGCGGCGAGAGCCGGGAGGGTGGCCTAACCCGAGCCGGGAGGGCGGGTAGAGAAAGAGAATGGGATCGAGCCTCGGCACCCGCCCTTGGCAGGCTTGGATCCCAGAACCAGGCCCCCCTGCCGGCGCCTTCCTACAGGCAGTCCCGTAAGGTTTCACGTTTCAGTGGGTTTTCCAACACGTCCGCGTCCCAGCGGGGGAAACGCAGGCGGAGACTTGGACTCAAAGAACTTGTGGCTTTCTCTTTAGAAAACCTCAAAGTATTCTCACCAAAAGTCAGTTCTCACAGAAACACTGGGCTTATATTCTCTCTTCCACACCCACTGGGTCCCCGAGTCTGCGGACGTGTGAGAGGGACAAGAGCTCCAGCTGGCCGGTGCCCACGCGCCTGGGGGTGCGGGGAGCGCAGGGAGTGAGGACATGAAAAGGCTCGCACCCTCTCCGCGGCTCGGAATTGCGCGCTGAGAATCATGTGTCCCACCGCCTCAGTCCCTGGTTCTCTGATGCCCGAGTGGCTGCTCCCAGGTTAGACACACACCGAGCAGGGAGGCTCGGGGCCCGCGCACTACGTCAAAACAGCAGCTCACCCCACTCCCAACCCGGGGGAGTGGCCCCCGGTCCGCCCGAGGCCTCGGCATGCACCGGGACTAGCGGCGCCTGTGAAGACCACGGGTCGGCCCTGCTTCTAAAGCAGGAGAATTCAGCTCTAGAAGGGTTGTCTCCGAAACTGTGGACGTAGGGACGTTCTCACAAGATGCTTCCTGCGTGGTGTCCGTTCGCTAGCAATCAGGAACCGTGTCATACCCGCTATGTTTATCTCTGTCTTGAATAGGGAATTCTAGAACACATGCTCACGTGCTCCCTTCGATAGCTCAGCTGGTAGAGCGGAGGACTGTAGTCACTTCCTGTCTAGCTATCCTTAGGTCGCTGGTTCGATTCCGGCTCGAAGGAGAGACTGACGTTTTGGGCTAGCTTCTTATTCCCGGTGTATCACATCTACAAATCTTGCCTGAGAGGCTTGTTACACAGTGAGAAATAGGAGCTTGCACCAGTTCAACTAACCAACTGGAAAAGTTCATAGTTATCATATGGAGATGTGCTGTTTTTTTTGGTTTTTGTTTTTGGCTCCAGGATATTCCTAGGTTGCTCCCTGAGGCCCAAATGTCGGCGACATTTGTTGGTACAGATTATTGTATAAATGTACGTTTGTGCTCTGCAGCCTTCGCGACATTAATTTGGGGAACAAACCCCTTAACTGTGACCTTCAGCCCGAGTGTCTGACCCCATTCTATACACACATCCATGCAGAAAGAGGGCCTTTTAATTTATTTAGCTTTTAATATATTTTTATAATTCCATTAAAAGATTTTTGAGCCGCAGCAGGAAGGGGGAATAGGATTTGACGTGAGCCGGGGTGAGACTGGGAGAGAGAATTCCAAAGAGAGAAAACAATTTATGCAAAGGTGGGGGAAACTTGACTCCCATTTAGGAAAACTGCAAGGGTCTGGAATATGTCAACACGCGCCAGACTGGCTCACCACCAACCAGCTCCGGCTCCCATTACTTTGATGCCCACCGGCCTCGTCCCTAGATTTTACGCTCCCGCGGGGTGGTATCAACGCGGTAGATACACTTCCCGCGCGTCTGTCCTGGGGCTGAGGACGCTACAGCCTTGCAACCCAGTGCGGCTTGTGCCCTCGGTCTCCGTCCCGTTTCCCTCCAGACTGGAGCTCCCGGCTAGACCTATCCCGGCGGGACTCGGTGGAACTCAGAAATGTGGCCTGAAGTCGGCAAGGCTGCCTCTCCTCACCCCACTTGGGTCCAGGACGTGGTTTGGGGAGAGTAACCGATGCTAGGCCCAGAGTCAGATGTGAGATTTCACGAAGATGGAGAGAAAAATTAAGCCGAGCAAAAAATAACAGCCACAAAGAACAAAACTGAGTAGCCTTGTAGAAAAGTGAAATTCAGAGGAAACAGAGCGGAGTTATAGGCATCGTGGCTCGTTGGTCTAGGGGTATGATTCTCGCTTTGGGTGCGAGAGGTCCCGGGTTCAAATCCCGGACGAGCCCACGCTTTTCAAACTTTGCTTTTCCACATTTAGGACCTAATACATAAAGTTCTGTTCCGTGACAACTTTCTGTTGTTCCATAGTCTGCAAACCAGAGGTGCACTGAACTACCGCGAAGCAAATGCAGGCTGATGGCCTGTATTAGAGCCCGCATTGCCTGGCTTCCTGGTCTCTAGGGTCCCCATTGCTTGTGGGAGCAGCAGCCGGTGTCCTGTGGGGCTTCTGCAGGCAGGGCGGGTGTCCCGAGTGCTGCTTTCGCTGACCGTGTGTCTCCAACGCTGATCTCCAGGGTTCGCCGGAGGGCCGGGCAGGGACTCTCTCGCTGCGCCTGAGGCTGGGGCTGGGACTGGGGCTGCACAGCGGGTCCCCCTCCAGCGGCCACGCCCTGAGGTGATCGCTGCAAAAGCACAGCACAGAAAGCCAAGTAAGGCAGAAGAGAATGAAAGAAGTAGATAATCTTGAAAGTATAAAAGAAAAATGGGCTTGTGAAACAGGATTTTGACAACCAACCTCTTAGTGATAATAGACAACTTGTGAATATTTTGTCGACAGTCTTTTTGAGGAAGGGCAGAAGGTTGGTGCCAAATGCTTGTCTCCCACTGAACAGAAGAAACAGGTAGATAGAAATATAAAATTATGGAAAAAATGGATTCACGGTTAATGAGGATTTCTGAAGTTATTCAGTTGGTGCAAGTCAGCAGTTTCTGAACTTCATCAAAAAGGGGATTTTTCTTTGGGATTACAGGGAACATTTGATAAGGAGGAGGTGGATGTAAGAAACACAAAGTATGTGTGGCAACGAAATCTGTGTTCCAGCCATTCTCAGGACAGGGTCACTGACTGGGAAGTGCCACACCAAAAATTTATTTCTAAAACAAAAAGTAATGAGGTTGAGAAGAAAATAATTTGTCTACTGTCCCAGTAAACAACCTGGAACCCATCACTAATATGCAGATCTGGTTAGCCAGTGGGGAAAGGATTGTTCAGAAATTTAATATGTCTCATGGCATAAGCCACATCAAAGACTTCATTGAGAAATACCAAGAATCTCAAAGAAGTCCTCCCTTTTCCCTGGCCACAGCTCTTCCTTACCCCAGGTTGCTAGATGAGGTACTCACGCTGGAAGAAGCGGACTTACAGAATGCTGTCATTGTTCAGAGACTCCACAAAACCACGGAACCTTTTAAAAATATATATATATTTTTTTATTGATTGAGTTATTATGTGAAGGCAAACCCCTATTCTGTAAAACTACTGTTTGGAATTCTCTGCCATTCTTTAGAGGGCCTCTTATTCTGAAAAAAGAACTTTGCTTTCTAGCCCGCTTTAGCTTGCTTGAATAATGGGGGAGATAAACGTAGCTGTCTGACGTTGTAGGCCAGAGACTAGATACACCCAATGCCATGCCAGGTGCATTTTTAATTGGATAGAACTGTGTAGTTTCAAGGCCGCCAGCAAGCACACAAAGGGCTGGCTCTTCCATAAAAAGGGAAGTTCTGCTTGTAGCTTTGCTTAGAATTTGGATTCATTTCCCTAAGCCCACCTCGGTGAATAAAGTGTAACTCCAAACTCTCAGAGAGTTGCTTGGTTCTTTTCCGGTTTTTCTGTAACAATTACATATGTGTCCTTATCCCCACATTACCCCCCATCACCCCCACAACTCATGCCCTCACCCCCCTGTTGTCTGTGTCCATTGGTTAGGCCTATATGCTTGCATATAAGTCCTTTGGTTGATCTCTCCCCTTTACCCCCAACCTCCCCTACCTTCCCTCTGAGGTTTGATGGTCTGATTGATGCTTCTCTGTACCACAGAACCTTTTAGAGAACTTTCATAACATTGATCTTGGACACACTAAGTGGAAAGTTTGCAGGGAAGTGATGGTTTATAAGTGAACATGCAAAACCAAAATTGGGGAGGGGGGAGGAGTCAGATTCGCTGAACTTTTGGTTCAAGACCTATTTAACTCCCTCCGGATGGAAGACTTTTAAGTAAGTACAAATTAGGAGAGGAAACTATGACTGGAAACTGTATTCAGTGCACTGTCTCCCAAAGGCTACTCAGAAAAATATGCTTCTTTTCAAATACCAATGATCCAACATAAGATATATTAAAGGACTATATCATTTAGTATCTTCATGTGGTGTTGAGAAAAGTGAGCTTGAAACGCAGGCAGATAGGGCAGGGTCCAGTGGAAAACAAAGGCAGGTGGAACATAGGCAGGGGCAGACATGGCAGTTTGAGCAGCCTGACCACAGGAACCAAACAAGCAGAGATAATAAAACGTTTCTGGACTCAAAGCGGGAGGCATGGGAAAACAAGGGAGGGCCTGCAACAATAAGGTGGACTGACACAAAGAAATAGAGAAAGTTCAGCTCAGGCACAGAGAAAGAAAACATAGAAATAGGGAAAGTGTAGGTCCGCTGCTGGGCAAAATAATTGAGGGAGTCAACCAGATGACCACACAGGTAGACATAGAACAGGCTTTTAGCAAATATATACCCCTGGACTACAAGACTTTAGTGGGCAGCCCATTATTGGGTCCCCCTCCCCTTGCAGGGAGTCTGAATGTGCTTATAATAAATTTTCCACACTTTTGCTTAAACCTTCTGGTCTGCATAGCTCATTTTTCGGCGTTGTGAGGAGACACAACCCCGGGAAAACATCTCGGCTCGGCTCACCGCTCCTGGTTGTCAGTATAAATTCGCAGATATGTTCACAGCTATCACTCATTTAAACATCATCCCCAAACAGCAGTGATTTATTTAAATGTTAGCTTGGCTCAGAATTTTTAAATAGCAATATATTAAAAATGATACATGGCAGGTTAAAAGCATCAGTGTCCTTATTTTATACCTGAGATACAATCGAAATGCTAGAAGGAACCCCTTCCACCACGGCTATGCCTAACCCTTGAAGTGTTCTCATCTGCATTCTCTAATGGCAAGGTACACTCAATATTAAGTTGGCAATAGTATCTAGAATTTTCATGTAAGAATAAAATTCTGTAGTTTAGTATAATGTCAGTATTAATCGGTCTACTCACATTTCTACATTTTTGAGAAGTATGATTTTTTAAAAAAAATATATATTTTATTGATTTTTTACAGAGAGGAAGGGAGAGAGATAGAGAGTTAGAAACATCGATGAGAGAGAAACATCGATCAGCTGCCTCCTGCACATCTCCCACTGGGGATGTGCCCACAACCCAGGTACATGCCCTTTGACCGGAATCGAACCTGGGACCTTTCAGTCTGCAGGCCGACGCTCTATCCACTGAGCCAAACCGGTTTCGGCAGAGAAGTATGATTTTTTTAAAAATATTTTTTTTATTGATTTCAGAGAGGAAAAGAGAGATAGAAACATCAATGATGAGAGAGAACATTGATTGGCTGCCTTCTGCAGGCTCCCTACTGGGGATTAAGCCCACAACTCAGGCATGTGCCCTGACCATGCCTGAACTGTGACCTCCTGGTTCACAGGTCGATGCTCAACCACTAAGCCAGGCCAGAAGTATAATTTTTTTTAAAAACTATGTTCTCTCCAGGAACCTCAATTCACTGCCTATTTTCTTTTCTTTCAAAAATTAGGAACTTATTTCTAGCTAACATTTGCATTAAGTCATTCATTTGAGACTGCTTACTTAGAATCTAATGTTGTGTTGTCACATTGCTAATTAATATTTTTAAGATGCCTTATGTAATGTATGGTTTTCTATTCATACATTAGAGTCAACTTGTGTATACATTCAAGGGTTATTTATTACAGTCTGATATCACCAAGGAAGACTTGCTTTGTTTCTTAGACTTTAACATTCACTGTCTGATTGCATCGCCTTGCCCAAAAATAAGTTTAGGAAGCCTTTTTGCAATTGATCTGTTGAATCATAATTAAAGTGAAATATACACTGAGTGTGCCAAGGAACTAAGCAGCCATGCCTGTCAACAGTAATGTTCACAGGGCACTGGACTTTTGCTGGAAGGAGCAGGTCTTAAACTGTTTGGTCTCAAGACCTTTTATTTATGTGGGTTATAAATGTGTTAAAAATTAAAAGTTACACATATTTATTCATTTATAATAATGAACATGTAAATATTTTAAAAAGAAGAAAAGAAAAAGAAAGTACTCCTGTAAAACTATCATTTGGCAAAGAGGATAGGAAAGCCATTCCAGGAAAAGAGGAAGGGCTCTGGCTTTAGTTGAAAGTGCAGATGTCAGGTTATAAGCAGGCAAAGGTAAGAGGCTGGTCAAGTTATTGTTGGAAGCATTTACCAGTGTGATTCACACATTAAAGTAGGTGGCTAAGAAAGTGGGCCAAAGCAGGCTGGCAAAACCCCTCTTTAGGAGTTTCCATTATACTATATTTGAGTAAAAAAGCAATTTCTGTAAATAGTTATTCTCAGAAGAACACCTTGAAATATTTGGGAAAGAGAGAATGGGCAAAAGCCCAGAGTTTGTTGAAATGTGAGTGATTACTTTTGTCTGTTTGGAAATAGAGCCATGTCAGCAGGCCTGTGCCCCATTCTCCCTCTATCAGAACTGTCTCCTCTTCCTGGAAGTGGAGGCGTGATCCTTCCTTTATGTGAGCATCATCCTCTTTTACTCATTACGTCTCTTCTTAAGTAAGTTTCATGCTGTGGCGAGCCAGCACGGCCATGGCATACTCAGCCCCAGGGTGCCTTATGTGCCACACCAGCTCATCCAGGTTCAGTGACCCTGAGATGGGGCGGTGAGGATGGAGAAAAGACAGACAAGAGAATGAGCTGGGTCTGGGTGGGACACTGCTCCCAGATGGAGAGACAGCGCCATGGACTACAAGCCGTGTATTTATTTTATAGCCAGATTCCATGAGGCAAAGTAAGGGTGTGGTCAAGATGTTTACAACCTTCTCATGGGTTTCGATCCTACTCAACTACATGCACCTGAACTCTATCAAGCCCACATCACTCAGGCACATGGGGCCACGTGTTCGGACCACAGGTTCAAACTTACAACTATAGCTGTTGGCTATAATTGTGCTGGGAGGGCCCTGCCCTCCAAGCTGGGACTTGCACTTGGCCATGAGAGGACTGTGCCCTCTCATTAGTCTGAGGCTTGAACCTGTCCAAACACTATAGCTGCTCTCCACATAAGCCTATAGATCAGTGGTTCTCAACCTTCCTAATACCGCGACCCTTTAATACAGTTCCTCATGTTGTGGTGACCCCCAATTTCATTGTTACCAATTGAACATAATTGAAGCATAGTGATTAATCACAAAAACAATATGTAATTATATATGTGTTTTCTGATGGTCGTAGGCGACCCCTGTGAAAGGGTCGCGACCCACAGGTTGAGAACCGCTGCTATAGATCAGAACTATGTAGGAGTTATAAAGAAATGTGGAGATTAAACTCTTCCCTCCACCACACAATTTTACTATTAGTCTTAAGGACAGAATTAAACATGTGCACTCTGTATAAAGGGGAAAGTGCACCAGCACTAGAGTCCTTAGAAGGAGAACCCACCCTTACCCTGTCTGTGCAGGGAAACTACTGGCTTGAAGAGGAGAGACAGAAAAACATTTCAGATAAAGGATAATAAGTTCCAAGTTCAAGCTGTCAGGACATTTTAAAAATATATTGAGTGTATTTTTTAGTTGGAAATTGTTTCACATCTATTGCAATCACTGGCAAAGATATAGAGTTTATTAATCATGGACTACAATTTCCCATTATATTTTAAAACACAAATGGATAAGACTTAGATGCACTGTAATAAAAATTAAAGGGTCGAGGCACTTTAATAAAATTTTAAACTTTTTTCTCAAAAAACCTAGTTTTCTGTTTCCTCATAACCTCATTGTGCCAAGCTGAAAAGAAAACAATTAGAATGAAAGCAACCATTCACCTGACTCTGCACTGTCAACTGTGTAGGCAGGTTGTGGATTTCCCCAAGGTTATTCAGTGAAATCCTAGAGGCAGAGAAGGGATGTGGCTGTGTTCAGAGGCTGGAGGCTGCTCCCGCCATCGCTGCCAAACTAATCCCAGAGGCTGATCTGTCTGTGTGAGCTGGGCTGGAACTGGTGGTTCAGGCCATGGGACTGTTTGTGTGTGAATGTGATATTGGAGTGGAGTCCCTTGTCTCTGTTGTTAGGCGATTCATCAGAGAAGGGTTGTGTTGGTCAAGTCATCTTGTCCCCAAAGGCTGTGGGAGGTGCTGCTGCCTCAGTGTCCTGGGACTGCTGAGGCAATCAGGGTGTTGGAATGGGCCTGGCAGCCATCTTCCCTAACAAGTGACTGGTTGATAAGTTTTTACAACTCACTTCTCAGTGTCTCTTGAAAAAGTGATATGTGATTACTTTAAAGTAGGTCCCACTCCCAAATAGCTTGTCTGCCCACAAAGGACAGTGAGGATTTGGGCACTCTGCTCGGTGCCAGTAGAGGCCCCACTCTAAGGACCCCATATCCTGTTACCTTTTTTTTGCTCCTAAAAGACATTGAACTTTGGTGTTTGGCAGAACAAATGCTCTGGTCAGAGACATGCCTGTCCCTTCCTCTCCAAAGGCTTCAATAACCCTGAGGCACCAAGTACTGAGGGAAAGCTGCTTATGGCAGTTTGCTTGGTCCTCTTCTCACTACCCCCAACTTTCTTTCTTTTAGCTCAGGATTTGGTTGGGGATGAAGGCAAGCAGGGAGAGGACGGGGGAAAGTGAAGCTCAGGCAGGACTGTGTCCCAGCACAACTGAAAAGCAGGGGACATTTGTCCCTTTTGGTTTCTCCATGCTGCCCATGTCACCTGCCCATGTCAGCAGGTCTGAGATGTGTGGGTTTTTGACTTCTGCAGGAAAGAATTCAAGTCACAAGCCCAGATGATTGTGAGAGTATGTTTATTAAAGGTTGGGACAGTGACACAAAGGAAGAGCTTTGGGTAGAAGAAGCAAGGTCAGAGTAACAGAAGTGACCCTAGACCGGGCTGCCTAACTCAGAAAAGGAAGTCACAACAACAGATGTGAGCCCAGGATGGGCTGCTAGGTCACTGAGAAGTAAGAGTGTGAGAGACAACAGTGAGCCAAGTGGGGACTGCTTTTGGCTCACTGAAAAGTTAGACAAGAGGAGGACCCTGGGAACTTAGGAGAAAGAAAGTAAAATAACACACCTGAGGAAAGGGTGGCATTGGTGAGCTCAGGGGAGAGCATGTCTTGAGGATTTTATCTGTTTTCTGTAGAAGGGAATTTTAGGGGAGGTCTCCATCAGAATATTCATCAGCTGTTTAGGCATGTATTTCAACATGCTTAGGTAGCAAATGAGTGTAGAGTGGGGTTTGGGATCATTCTCTGGTCATCTTTGGCTCTATCTTGGATTTGTCTGGCTCTAATTGGGTTTTTTGTTATTTATTCCCCTGACTTCATTTGTTCTTGGGTTTGGCACTAATGGCACCACTGGGTCTCTGTTCTCTGTCTCCCTGACTAGGGTGATTTTAGCTACTCTCTGTTTGGTTAGGTGTCCTTCCCTAACCAAGGACACCTGCTCCTATGTGTCCTTGGTTAGGTAAGATAGAGTCTTATGATTTACTAGAGGCCTGGTGCATGAAATTCATGCAGGGGAGTGAAGGGGGTGTCTCTCAGCCCAGCCTGCACCCTCTCTAATCTGGGACTCCTCAGGTGATGTCTGACTGCTGGTTTAGGCCCAATCTTTGCCTAAACCGGCAGCTGGACATCCCTCTCGAATACCAGGACCACTGGCTCCTAACCGCTCGCCTGCCTGCCAGCCTGATCCCCCTAACGGCCTTCCCCTGCTGTCCTGATCCCCCTAACTGCTCTCCTGCTGGCCTGATCACCCCTAACTGCCTCTGCCTTGGCTCCACCACCATGGCTTTGTCTGGAAGGACGTTGGTCTAATTAGCATATTATCCTTTTATTAGTATAGATAGAGGCCTGGTGCATGGGTGGGGGCTGGCTGGTCTGTCCTGAAGGGGTCCTGAATCAGGGTGGGGACCCCCTTGGGGAACGGGGCCGGCCTGGGCAAGAGACCACAGGGGATTTGTAGGAGGGCCACGCCCCCATCGGGGTGGGTGGGTCTCTGCTGGGGGTGGGGCCAGCCTGGGTGAGGGGCTGATGGCTATTTGCCAGCTGGTCATGCCCCCAATGGGGTGAGGGTCCCTGCTAGGGTGGGGTGGGCCTGGGCAAGGGCTGATGGCCATTTGCAGTCTGGCCACATCCCCATTGGGGTGAGGGTCCCTGCTGAGGGGCATGGCCAGCCTGAGTGAGGGGCTGATGGCCATTTGCAGGTTGACCACACCACCATCTGGGTGAGGGTCCCTGCTGGGGGGCATGGCCAGCATAGTCAAGGGGTTAAAGGCCATTTGGGAGCAGTTTGCAGGCTGGCCAAGCCCCCAGCTTTGTCTGGAAGGATGTCCGGATGGTCTCCAGAAGGTCTCTGGCCTAATTAGCATAGTACCCTTTTATCAGTATAGATTAGCTGGCTGTTGATTGCTTGGCCCTTTGTTTAAATATTTTGTCTCCATTTTCCTTATTTTCCAGAAAATTTCCCTAGTTTTTTATTAACCTGCTTCATCCACTTTTCTTCTTCCTTAAGTCCTCAGGCCCTTCTGGTTACCAAAACTGTTCCTAAGATAGGCTCTAGAGCACTCGCCCAAGCATAACCCACTGACAGCTGTTTAAAGAGCTAATCTCTCCTAGGAGAGAGTGCTTTGGAATAGGGACCAATACCTCCAAAGTGAAGGCATATCTGTGGGTTTTAAGGATTATTAGTAAACTAGAAGCAGAGCTTTCCTGGGACTCTACCTGCCTTGTTTGGTAACCACTACCAAACCCAATTGTTCTGGTGAGCCCTGAGAGAAGCCAAGAGAATTTGCATCGTTGGGGTCCCCAAAGTGAGATCAGAGAATGCATTTTTAGACCAGGAGGGATAATAAAAAGACGTTGGGGTCTAGGTGTCAGCCACTCTTTTAGAAACTAAGACTGTAGAGCTGATAAGACAGTTATTCTTCTCTCGGAAGGTTTAATCAGATGGAGAGACAATGAGATCAATTAACCATCTAAGAACTTATGCTTATCAGCGAAGATAATCAGTTTTTCAGCTGTGCTACAAGGAACAGAATATTGGGGGCTCCTGGTTAGTCTCCTGTGAACAGCTGAGGATGAAGTAAGGGAAGCCCAGGAAATACGGCAAGGATAGTTCTGAGGGTTAGTAGCTGGGAGGTTGAGGTCAAGGGCAGTGGGTACTAACAGCTGTCACATAACCTTCTCTACAAGTGCTTTCCTGGTTCTGTGAAACCTATGAATAACCTACTTATTGGCATGGCATCCTTTCATGAAACCAAATTATGTGGGTAAATAGACAGGGCAGGGGAACAGCATTCTGCTGGGAGACCACATTTACTCTGTGGGGTTCTTCCAAGGCAGTTGTTGGAGTTGGCCCATAGATCAAAAACAGCGTCTTCTGGATCCAGATCATGTATGTGCACAATAAAACCTTGGTCCTGTCATGGGCAAGAGTAAGAACCACGGACATCAGAAAAAGGGCCGCTCTGGGACAAAGGGCCATGCTTACCAACATCAAAAATTGCCTCTTGGAACAAATCTTTAATCTACTCCAGTGGGTAAATATTTGATCTAGTCATTCCTAAGAAAAAGGTGAATTTCCTTGTTTGCCAAGGGCGGTGTCCTTGATTTGCATATCTCTGGCAGGATTAGGGATCTTTTGAACTAGTTTCCCCACCCAGTTCATTTGATCGCTATATAATCAGACCCAGAGGGGTCCAGTTCACACAGCTGGAACCCATCTCCAGGCACCAAGAGCTGGAAACCATCTTCAGTTGGAGGAACTCTTCCCGATTTGGTAAGATTCTTACCCCTGGGTAATGTATCGCTGTATTTAAAAAAATATATTCATACTATTTCTAGCCATTTACCTATTTCAATGAAACCATTTTCCCCCCTTTAAAGCCTGCTCAACTTATGAACTAAGAAAAAATGAACCAGATTCTTGAAAGGGCGAGGGCTAGGCCCTCCACCCTGAAAGGGCGAGGGCTAGGCCCTCCACCTTGCCCCAGGGTGAGGGCTACGTCCTCCATCTTACCTTGGCCAGGTGTTTGGCGAGGAGCGTCTTCCGGAAGTCTAAGACTCTGCTAGCCACACCCAGGAACAGGACATCGGCTTGCGCCTGGCCAATCGGCAGAGCACAGTCCTTGCTCCTCCCCTTACTCCAACCTCCCCTTTATAACCGGTCTCTAGGCGGGGTTTGCTCTCTCTCAGCCACTCGGTTTGTGTTGGTGTCGGTGAGTCTGGTGGATGGGGAGCTCAAGCTAGCTTGAAATACAGATTCTTATGCTTTTGCATCGGATTGGCTGGCTCCCTGATGTGGTTTCTTGGGAATCCTGAAATCTGGGCATAACAATTCTAAAGCAGTGGTTCTCAACCTTCCTAATGCTTCGACCCTTTAATACAGTACCTCTTGTTGTGGTGACCCCCAACCATAAAATTATTTTCGTTGTTACTTCATAACTGTAATTTTGCTACTGTTATGAATCATAATGTAAATATCTGATATGCAGGATGTATTTTCATTGTTATAAATTGAACATAATGAAAGCATAAAACAATAAAGCATTAAACACAAAAACAATACGTAATTATATATGTGTTTTCCGATGGTCTTAGGCGACCCCTGTGAAAGGGTCGTTTGACCCCAAAAGGGGTCACGACCCACAGGTTGAGAACCGCTGTAAGTTTAAAAGGAAAGCAGATTTCTTTTGGTATTGTGTGTGTGTGTGTGTGTGTGTGTGTGTGTGTGTGTGTATGAAGGGAGATCAGTAAGATTGGGAGCAATTGGAGGTTTAGGAGGGATTCCTGAATTGTGATAAAATCTCCAAAGACCTGGGAGGCCATTTGCTGAAGGGCATCTGGATGCCCCCAGGGAACAGGCATTAAATGTGGCAGAGCAAGAAAAGAAACAAAAGACTGCTTTTAGCTGTTTTCTTCTAATGTTTCCTACTAATTTTTTTACTTAAAAAAAGTTTTGATTGCTCTTTAAGAGTCAAGTAGAACACATCCAAGATCAAAAGAAGGTATACTGGCAGGATGAAGGGAAGAAGGAAAAGAGATAAAGGGAGTAATATGCTTTGAGTGTTATGCTTTCACTTTGTGGGATATTGCCCTAGAACCGTGGTCGGCAAACTGCGACTCACGAGCCACATGCGGCTCTTTGGCCCCTTGAGTGTGGCTCTTCCACAAAATACCAACTTCTGCACATGGGCCACGAAGTTTCAATTGCACTGTACGTGCATGCCCGCATGTGGTATTTTGTGGTATTTTGTGGAAGAGCCACACTCAAGGGGCCAACGAGCCGCATGTGGCTCGTGAGTCGCAGTTTGCCGACCACTGCCCTAGAATATGAAAGTGTGAAACTACATGTATGGAAATTAAAACCATAGTTACTTATCATGGACTATAAGTTAAGTCCCTGGTGTGTAAAGTTGGACGAATCTCTTGAATACAAAACATTGCCTGTGGAGAGAGGAAGAGAATATGAATTCTTGTGAAGATTAAAGGTTTGGTTTGAGACAGATGATAAAGTTAGTCTGAAGAACACTGAGGACATATTTCACTGACAAAAAGCTGACTGACACTTATGTGCTTGACTATGGAAAGTTATGTGTGAGTGAGTTTGATGACCAGATGTGAGGTTCTAAACTCTTGTCCTAGGCATATTCACTTCCCCACCACAATAATCTGTCTCATACTTGTTATCTCCAAAACTTCATTTTACCTTTTTTGGGGAAATTTAGAATTGAATATATGAGTGAACAAGTTCTGAGTTGGGGAGCAGATATTAGAAATTGGTGGCCATGGTTGTACTGGCTGGGCTTTGGTTTCTGGATGTCTTAGGAATTCAAGTTTACAATAAACCTGAGAAAAATTTAGCTAAGTTCTTACAGAATCAATGTGTAAATTCTACAGGTTTGAAGCAAAGATTTTCCTTTACCTCTCCAGACTGGGATGGATCTCCACCAGCAAGTGGCTTTGTAGGATATGAAGCCCCTGTGTGGCATCAGTCCAGGGACTTAAGTAGAGGTGGTGTGGGCTTATATGCTGAGCCTTAAGAAATGATACGTCTCAGTGAGATTGAGTCTTAAGTCTTCTTATCTATTTCTTTCACCTGGTGCCTTCTGCTATCAGATAAACTTATACAAACTTGGTCTCTGTAATTTCACTAGACTTTTGCTAGTAAAACAGGAAAATATTCTCTTATGCTTAAAGAGAACCCTGGAATTTCAGATTTTAGAGTTAGCAACTCTCATTCTATAGGTGGACAAACTTAAGCCTGGAGAGGAAAATGAAGTCAATCACTAAAAAAAAATTAACAAAAAAAATGGAGGGTCTACTGTGAGGCAGGCACTGTGATTCAAGGTGAATAAGATGGGCTCTGCCCTCCTGTAGAGTGTACACCAGTAGGAAACACTGACAAGGAGACAGGTGATTGGATAACAACTTGGAAATGGCACCCGTGTGAATTTGCAATAGGTACATCTTTATTTTGTGATTTCCTTGTGAGCAGATCCTGAGCTTTATGACTTTTGCTTTGACACTTGTATCTAATGGGGTGTCCTTGGTCTCAATATCTAAGCACATAGTGTTTGGACAGATTCCACACAGGCTCAGCAGCTCAGACCCCCTTCTTTGAACATCAATATCCCCACAACCTGTAGAGCACTGGCACATCTTACAAGGACCATGGTCTCCACTACAGCATGGAAGACATTGGCAACATTTCTATCCACCACTGCCACCTAATGACTCTTTTGGCTACTACAGCTCTGATTCTACTTCCTGATTTTGAACTCTGGGTTTGTGGTCCCAGGCAGAGAGGTGTTGACTTGGTGACTCTAAGGTCCTGTTCCATCTTAGGGGCCTGAGATTCTGTAATTGCCTTTGACGTTACAAGACAATATTTGTCTATTGAAAAAGAAGACACCTAAATGAATCCAACTCAGTAAAACTTTGATGAGGTCTTCCACAAAACTAGAAAAAGAAAACACACCCAGAAGACTAAAAGCACAATGTAAATGTAAAGAGCTTGGCAAATGGGGAGCATGGCAGGCCAGCAGCTGTGCTGAAGCAGTGGCCATGTGTGAATACTTGTTATTCTTTTAGGGCTGGCTCTTCTCTTTTCAGTCATGTACCACTTTTTTTCTCAAAATCCAAGAACATGCTTTCACTTGATTCTATTATAAATTACTAGAGGCCTGGTACATGAAATTTGTGCCTGGGAAGGGGGTGTCCCTCAGCCTGGCCTGTACCTTCTCCAGTCAGGGACCCCATGGGGGATGTCCGACTGCCTAGATCGGGCCAAAACTGGCAGTAGGACATCCCCCTCACAATCAGAGACAGCTGGCTCCTAACCGCTCGCCTGCCTGCCTGATCGCTCCCTAACTGCTCCCCTGCTGGCCTGATTGATTCCTAATTGCTCCCCTGCCAGCCTGATCGCCCCAAACTGCCCTCCTCTGCAGGCCTGGTTGCTCCCAATAGCCCTATCCTGCAGGCCTGATCTCACCCCCAACTGCCTTCCCCTGCAGGCCTGATCTCACCTCCAACTGCTCTCTCCTGGTGTCCTGATGGGCCACAACTGCCCTCCCTGCAGGCATGGTTGACCCTAACTGCCCTCCCC
>NW_005871086.1:1367413-1381666 GCF_000147115.1 Myotis lucifugus | reverse complement strand
CTCTGAATATAATCTTTAGAAGAAGGAGGCGTGGCCTTTAGAGAATCAGTATAAAAACACTCAGGGAGCCCAACTCAACCTTGTCCAGAACAGAGTGTCTTGGGAACTCAGCTGGCTGGGGAGACTTCTGGAAGAGACTGCAACCACACATCCAGGCTTGATCCTTGAGCTGACCTCTTCCTATTTTTCCTGCTACGGAAAGCCCTGGATCTGCTCCTTAGGTGAGTGCACGATTGCCCATTTGCACTATTCTAAAGAAAAACAGCAGCCGCGGTGGCCCCAGAGAAGAAGGAGAGGGCAAGCGAGAAAGAGAGGCGCTCCCGGGCAGGGCCGGCCTGGCCCCCTCTCCTCACCATCGCAGGCCCTTTCTCTGCTTCCAACTTTTCTACTCTCCCCCCCCCAAGTGGAGGCCCCCTCCGGGGCGGG
Organism: Myotis lucifugus; assembly: GCF_000147115.1. NCBI lineage: Eukaryota > Metazoa > Chordata > Mammalia > Chiroptera > Vespertilionidae > Myotis > Myotis lucifugus. Next base: position 1,381,240 of record NW_005871086.1, on the reverse strand, counting down.
GAGGACCCGGAGTGAATTCCCCTAAGTCCTTCACCCTCTCCCCGCAGCTCGCCCCCACCTCCGTGTGAGGAGAAGGCCCGGCCCTGCTCGGCCCCCCGCGTTGCGTCGTGTGTGAAGAGCACACGGCGTCTTGGGCCTGGTCCGGCCCGCCGGGTGTGTGAAGACCCGGGCCCGGTTTGGCCTGGTCCGGCTCCGCTGGTGCGTGAGGACTGGGGCCCCGGCCCTACTCGGCTCCGCCACTACCGCCGCCGCGATGGCCAGGTCCCAGAAGGCCCTGATGCTGGAGCTCAAGTCCCTACAGGAGGAGCCGGTGGAGGGCTCCCGGATCAACCTGGTGGATGAGTCCGACCTCTACAACTGGGAGGTTGCCATCTTCGGACCCCCCAACACCCTCTACGAAGGCGGCTACTTCAAGGCGCATATTAAATTTCCTGTTGACTACCCATATTCACCACCTACCTTCAGATTCCTGACCCAAATGTGGCACCCCAACATTTATGAGAGTGGACATGTATGCATTTCAATTCTTCATCCACCCGTAGATGACCCGCAGAGTGGTCAACTGAACTCCGAAAGGTGGAATCCTACTCAGAATGTCAGGACTATCCTGTTGAGTGTAATCTCATTGCTTAATGAGCCCAACGCCTTCTCCGCAGCCAATGGGGATGCTTCAGTTATGTTCAGGAAATGGAGGGACAGTCAAGGAAAAGACAAAGAATATGCTGAAATCATTAGAAAACAGGTTTCAGCCACTAAAGCCGAAGCAGAAAAGGATGGAGTGGAAGTCCCCACGACCCTGGAGGAATATTGCATCAAAACTAAAGTGCCTTCCAATGACAACAGCTCAGATTGGCTTTATGATGACTTGTACGACCTTGACATTGATGAGGAAGAGGAGGAGGAGGAAGATGCCGACTGTGATGACAATGATGATTCTGGGAATGAGGAGTCCTGACCTGCTCCTTCAAAGCCCCTGTACTGCCCTGCCATCTCAAGCCAGAGGGAGGGGAGCAAGTGGGGACCTAGCAGTGGCCCCTCAGCAAAAACCTATCACAGGGGGTGGGGAAAACAAACATGGCTCCTGCTGACGCCCCTTGTGGATCTCAGTTGGCTCCTTTTTATGGACCTCTTAATGGAGAGAAGGTGATTGGGAACGAAAGGGGCCACATGCTGACCTGACAAGCTCAGGGGAGGCCTGCATGGCAGTCTTACAAACTCGGACACCTAAAGTAACCACAGAGGATGGTCTGAAATTAAACTTTAACCAAAAGCAGACCAGTATCCTCACTGACAAGGTCAACCTTTACCTTAACTGAGCCTATCTGTCTTTTTGCATCTATGATAACACACCCTTGAAATGTCTGGGTAACTTGTAACTTCCCTTTTTCTGGAGCCCCTGGGGCACAACCAGATGTGCTGGGTGCCAGGACAGATACCACAAATTCCTTCATTGGTATGTGCATTCATCCTGCACCCACCTAAGTATGTGTACATCATTTTACTTTCATCCAATCCCAGGGATTGCCCTGCTTTGCTTTATCCCTCCTCCTTCGTCTATCACCAATGAATTTCATGTAACCCACCTATGTCCCTCCTTTGATTGCAAATGTATAGATACAAATGTAACCCCGCCATTCTCCGGAGCATTATCCCAATTCCTTGAGGTTCTGCTTCCCGGCATATGTCGACAGTTTGGCTCAAATAAACTCACAAAAATTCCTTGTATGTGTCAATGGTTTTTTGTTTGTTTGTTTGTTTGTTTGTTTACGTTAATGTAATCCTCCACAGAATGTCCGAATTCTTGCATTCTTTACCCTTCCATCACTGTATTGGTTTTCCACATCCCCCCCTCCCTCCCTTCAAACCCAAACCCTTGCCTCACTTCGTCTCTACAAAGTATTCACAGCAAAACACGTTTGGTCTGTTTTTAGATTCTTGAAGAATTAAATAGTCTTTCATAAAAAAAAAAATCCTAATTTCATTTAATCACCAAACTGAGTTTGTGTCTATAAGATAGCATTGTTTGCCATCTTAGTGAAAATGATTCCATATTTGTTTGGCATCCTGTTTTGGTAACTATGTTGGAATGAATATGATTAATTTTGGTTATATCTTAGAAAAATATTTTATATATATATATATATATATATATATATATATATATATATATATCTTCTAGGATTTGTATCCAAAGAACTCTTACAATTCAAAAGAAGACCAAAAATCCAATGATCATTGTACAATTTAGAGGACTTGGGTAGGCTCTTCACTAAAGAAGATATATGGATGGCTACCAAGGACATTGTCTTAGCCTATTTGTACTTCTGGTACAAAAAGAATGTAGAGTGGGTGTTTTATAAACAACATCAATGTGTTTCTCACAGAAAGTTCTGGGGGCTGAACAGGTCAAGGTCCATATGCTGGCTGAATCAGTTTCTGGGAAAGTCCTATTTCCTATTTTATACACAGCTGTTTTCTCTTTCAGTTTTACCAATGAGGAGAGGTGAGGGAGCTTTCTGAAGTCTCCTTCATAAGGGCACTAATCCTATTCCTAAGGGCTCCAGCCTCATAAGCTAATCACCTCCCAAAGGCCTTTTAACGGATCAATAGCTTTAGGTAGTAGTGTTATGGGTTCACTCAGTGAGATAGACCACCGACTCAGAATTTAATTTGAGGAGCCTTTAGTAAGCTGGCCAGCTGACTAGAGCGCATCCCTCTCCCTCTGGGAGCCTCCCACCTTGTAGTGCAGACCAAGGGTCCCACAAGGCTTTTTATTCAGGAGAACTACAAATCATTAACTGGCAGGGTAAAAGTTCAGTAGTAAATTCTTTTCAAAAGATATGTGATGGGGAGAGCATGAGAGAGGGGATCTGGACACTCATCTGTTTTAAAAAGTAAAACTGGATAACAGATTGCTACACAAAATATTTTTTTGGATCACAAAACAGCTCTAAAACGTTGCTCAAGAACATCTGAAAGATATGCGTGTGTGTGTGTGTGTGTGTGTGTGTTTCTGTGTGTGTTCCTGTATGTGGTGTCTCCTACCTAAAAGGAAAATAAGTAGGACAGAGGAACATGATAGCCATGGAAAAGGATGTATCAAGCACAGTTGATGGAAGGTGTCCACCATGGATGTTACATAATGAACTATGACCACTATGACTAAAAATAAGGCCATGGAAGTCTTAGAGGAAAACAAAATAAGAACAACGGTTAAGGGTTCCTTTAAGATAAAATTTAGGCTATCGTTTTCAGAAATATGACACAATGCCCTACCGGTTAGGGCCTAACCGGTTTGTTTTAGTGGATAGAGCGTCAGACTGCAGACTGAAGGATCCCAGGTTCTATTCCAGTCAAGGGCATGTACCTTGGTTGCGAGCACATCTCCAGTAGGGAGTGTGCAAGAGGCAGCTGAATCGATATTTCTCTCTCATTGGTGTTTCTAACTCTCTATCCCTCTCTCTCCCTTTCTCTCTGTAAAATATCAATAAAACGTATTTTTAAAAAATATGACACAAATGTGTCTTTTTTCCCCTTATTGCTTTGGCATTTTAAAACACAGTCCTGAGTTTACATTTTAAGGGATGATAAAACAACATCTAGGGGAAATTGTAAAGTTTTAAAAGGTTGTAAACAAGCACCAATAGCCAGAAGCTGCTTCATACTCTGCATGAAAACTTTGCAAAGAGCTCCATCTTCAGGCCTTTAACAGAATGCTGAGCTCAGTTATAAAGGTGCCTATTCCTACTTTCCCTAAGGTGTTTCTTCCACGGCTGATTGTCTTCTGATTCATTCTGCATTAGGATGAAAAATGTTAGATTGAGCACATTTATTGAATGTGACACAATATTTCACAATTTCCCTTCATGCACTGTAATATTTCTTTACAAATCAGATTTTTTTTAAATATATTTTATTGATTTTTCACAGAGAGGAAGGGAGAGAGATAGAGAGCCAGAAACATCGATGAGAGAGAAACATCGATCAGCTGCCTCCTGCACATCCCCCACTGGGATGTGCCCGCAACCCAGGTACATGCCCCCGACCGGAATCGAACCCGGGACCCTTCAGTCCGCAGCCCGACGCTCTATCCACCGAGCCAAACCGGTTCCGGCTACAAATCAGATTATTGCTCAAACACATCTATGCAATGGGAGAACATTAGCTCCATAGTCATTCCCTGTGGTTGATTCTAAAGAAGGCGAAGGCTAAGGGAGAAAGGACTTCTATAGTTCTTTTTCTAATTTTAGAAGCAACTGCTGTATAGTACATTTTTCTCATGTTCCAATTTCTCAAATCTCTCACCAGAATTAAGTTCTTAAGCACAACATTTGCAAGGTTATGCTACAAGCTTTATTTACAAAACTGGAGCAAAACAGAGACAACTTAAGCAAGATATACCCTTTTCTCTCTGGTAAATTACATTCATTTCTTTCTCCATTTCTTTCCACACTCTCAGTACAGTCAGAGAAAGGGAACATACAACAAATCCAAAAGGAGTTAGATGGTGCAACTAATCCACTATACCTCTAAATCCTGACTTTTTAATCTTTAAACTCCTATACAAGGCATTGGCTTCTTATCTCAAGGAATGAGACACATCCCCAGTTAGACCAGCTTTCAGATCTTACATTTACTCATTAAATGTGCTTACTAATTAAAGCCAAGCAGATCCTGGAATGGAGGTATAAAAGAAAAACAGAGAACCTGCCAAAGAACTACTCTTCCCACCCAGGACAGCAATATAGAATGACTTCGACAACCAATCATAAATATTTACAGAGTTGAGAATACAAATCCACCACTGACCATAAATGTTTATCATTAAAATCCTGTCTAATAAAGATGGAATATGCAAATTGATCATCACTTTATGACAAAGTTGGTGGCGCCCATAGTCAATAAGGAGGGAATATGCAAATTGATGTGACAAAGATGATGTTGGCCCCCTGGGACAACAGGTGTTCCGCCCCGCCCCGCCCCAGCCACTCCAGGCCTCTGGGCAGTGTGCCAAGGCAGAAGGTGGCTCCAGCCCAAGCGAACGCGGAAAGGCAGCTTCGGCCGGAGCAAAGGCGGTGCGGCAGCACCCCCCCCCGAAGGCCTATTCTTGCATGAATTTTCGTGCATCGGGCCTCTAGTTTTAAATACAGTTTTATGAACACATTCTAATGGCTTCCATGAAGACATTTCAGTATCAAGATTACATAAGTAAAACAATCATTCAACAACAGGAATCATATCTAATATTAAATCTTAAATATTCTCATGTACACAGTTTGGAATTGCTGTATTTTAAATGTGTAACTCTTTTCAAAAATGTGAAGACTACAGCTGCTCCCCGGCCTCAGCTCTTCAAAAACAAATCTGACACAAGGTTTAAAAGAATCATAGAACCTCGGGTTGGAAAGATCATTAAAGAGAATTAAATCCAACCACCTCTAATGACTGAGCCACCCTTATACGGGGTTGTCCATCCATTGCAAAAACCCCTCAATATTCCTATCTGACCATAGAAAATTCATCTTTATATTTAGACAAAAATCCTTCCACTATAGTCTCACCCAGGGGATACGTCCATTTTCGGGAGGATGTAGAATAAACTTTCTTCCAGGAAAGCCCTGAGATAGTTGAAGATCATTCCCAGCCATTCCCCTGAGCTTTTCTTTCCTTTAAGTCTTCACAGGTCTGTTCACTCTTCCTATATGGCAGTGGTTCTCAACCTTCTGGCCCTTAAATACAGTTCCTCATGTTGTGACCCAACCATAAAATTATTTTTGTTGCTACTTCATAATGCAGTAATGTTGCTGCTGTTATGAATCATAATGTAAATATCTGATATGCAGGATGGTCTTAGGCAATCCCTGTGAAAGGGTCGTTCAACCGCCAAAGGGTTCACGACCTACAGGTTGAGAACAGCTGCTATATGGAATGATGTTAAAGCCCTTGTCTTCCTGGCTTATTCCTCAAGAAGAAGTATAACTTGACATTCTTTTTTGCAAGATTTTTATTGATTTTTTTAGAGAGAAGAAGGGAGAGGGAGGGAGGGAGAGGGAGAGAGAGAGAGAGAGAGAGAGAGAGAGAAATATCAATGTGAGAGGGAGACATCTATCAATGACCTCCTACATGCCCCCTACTGGGGATCAAGCCTGCAACCAGGCCACGTGCCTCACTGGGAATCCAACCAACAACCTTTGATACACAGGATGATGCCCAACCAACTTAGCCACACAGGCCAGGGCTGACATATTCTTCAAAGTGTGATACCAGGACTGGATACAGTCCTCTAGAAGTGTCCTTGACAGAGCTGAGTGGAGCCATCTAATACCTCTCATATAGTAGGTAATAGATTTTGATTAATTTAACTTAGTTTAATTAGATTCATTTGAATCAACACTGGGGAAATGAAGAGTAGGCCACCGGAAGCTCATTGCTTGCTAACGAAATGTGCAAGTTTTCTATGCTTTTTTTTTTTACTATATTTTATTGATTTCTTACAGAGAGGAAGGGAGAGGGATAGAGAGTTAGAAACATCGATGAGAGAGAAACATCGATCAGCTGCCCCCTGCACATCTCCCACTGGGGATGTGTCCGCAACCAAGGTACATGCCCTTGACCGGAATTGAACCTGGGACCTTTCAGTCGCAGGCTGACGATCTATCCACTGAGCCAAACCAGTTTTGGCAAAGTTTTCTATTCTTATGTTCTTTTCTCCATCGGTGTTATTCCCACACAGAAAACTGCTATCAGAAATAGACTCCATAGAAAACTGAATGTATCAAGAAATAAATATGTCACTTAGAAAGACATATATAGTTTTCTTATGCTGAGCTATTAAGCTTTACAAGGAGTTTTTATAGGACTTGGTATATTACATAAGGAAAATATAATAAAACTTTCTCATTTCTTTTGTATAGAAAAAGTCAATTTTTAGTAAATAGTCACATGTAAAATATCATTCATGAGATGATTCATGACCGTATCATTATCATTAAAGTAAGCTGGAAGATAACTTAGAATATTTCTGATTTCTGATTTTAAACGGTCAAAACCAACCAAACTCTTCATTTTGTGTCTTATTTATCGCTCACAGCGTAAATTTAGCCCAAGAAGAGTCTTTTTTTAAGCCTATAAAGTCAAGAAAATTCATTGTATATACATATATATATAGATAATATGATTGCATCAGTATGAATATATACAAATCAGAATATATACACACACTAGAGTCTCAGTGCACAAAAATTTGTGCACTCAGCGGGGTCTTTCAGCCCGGCCTATGCCCTCTTGCAGTCTGGGACCCCTCGGGGGATGTCCACCTGCTGGCTTAGGCCCACAACCTGAGGGATCAGGCCTAAGCTGGCAGTCAACATCCCACTGGTAGCCTGGGAGCCCTTGGAGGATGTCCACTTGCCAGCGGGGAGCAGGCGTAAGCTACAGTCAGACATCCTTTGCGCTGCTGAGGAGGCAGGAGAGGCTCCCACCACCACCGCTGTACTGGGAGCAGTCAGCCTGGCTTGTGGCTGAGCAGAGCTCCCTGTGTGGGAGCACACTGACCACCAGGGGTCAGCTCCTGCTTTAAGCGTCTGCCCCCTGGTGGCCAGTGTGTGTCATACTGTCCAGTCATTCCCAGTCATTCTGCTGTTAGGGCCAATTTGCATATTACTCTTTTATTGTATAGGATAGAGGCCTGGTGCATGGGTCGGGGGCAGCTGGTTTGCCCTGAAGCGTGTCCCAGATCAGGGTGGGGGTCCCATTGGGGTGCCTGGCTAGCCTGGGTGAGGGGCTGAGGGCCATTTTCAGGCTGGCCACAGCCCCTTCAGGATGGGGGTCCCTGCTCAGGACTGGAGAGCATTATGCTAAGTTAAATAAGCCAGTCAATGAAAGAAAAATACCACATGATCTCACTCATTCATGGATAATAAAGACCATTATAAACTTTTGAACGAAAATAGATACAGAGGCAGAGCTGCCTTGAACAGACTGTCAAACTACAGCAGGAAGGCCGGGGAGGGTTGGGGTGCCAGAGTGGGTGGTAAGAGATCAACCGAAGAACTTGTATGCATGCATATAAGCATAACCAATGGACATATGACACTGGGGGGTAGAGGAGGCCAGGGGATTGTCAAGGGTGGGGAAAAAGGAGACATATGTAATACCCTTTGTAATACTTTAAGCAATAAAACAATAAAAAAAATGACAGCTGAAGTGCTAATTCCATGTAAGCTACAACTATTAAGTTTAGTTATTTTCTGCTTTATGCGTACTGCTTTCACTTCTTTGTCCAAGGATTCTAATCAGAGATGCTATTGGAAAGCTTGGCATATTACTTTTGTTATTGTAAGTGGTTCTTCTAGTCACCAAAGAAGCTAAAGTAGTATATGTGCTTTCAGTGCTCAGTTCAGAAAGGTTTATGGTCCCCATGGGTTTCTTTACAGATTATATTAACTTTGGAATATTTTTTCTTCCCAAAGCATGAACGCACCAGAGTGACAACAGAGACAGGGACAAGATGAACTCCTAGAAATTCCAAATTCTTTCTTTGAAAGAAGTTATCCTCATCTCTACTGCATACAGCTTTATTTAAAAAATTCCCAGAGCTGAGGCTAAACCAAAGCACCCAGCTAACAACCACTTTGAGTTACTACATCTTATTTCTTCATTGTGTCTGTGGTTAACATAACTGTGAATGAATAAGACTGAGGATGCAACCTGTGATTTCTTGATGTGTTTTCTGTTTTCCCAATAGGTGTGTCCATATTTTTAAAAATTTGTATGCTGAAAAATAATTGTCTAGGAGTGAGAACCTGGCATTTACCTAGGGGTGGATTCCCTCTAAAATTTACCCCAGTGGCTGCAAGATATGAATCAAAGAAAATGGGCAACTCCCTATGGCCAGCATTCCTCCCACCCACCTTTAGTAATGCCAATTAGCCTGGGTGGGACCAACATGGATGTAATCTTACATACTGCACCATTTTCATAATATTTTTTTCTTTGGAAAGGCGTCTGTGGGGTTTAGGCAAACTAAAAATAAATTACACAGTTTACGATAAGGAAAAGTTAGACTTTAAAGTTAGAAAAAAAATAAACTTTACTAATTAGTGTTTATTCTTAATGTCATCTTTATTCCTTTTGATAACTTTAAAATAACTCAAGAAAGCATAATAATCTTCTCTGGAATTATCTCTAAGCACTAAGAATGCCCAAAGTTTGTTTGACAGTGTTTCTTTTAAACCCCATGCTTTCTAAAAGTATAGTTCTCAAGGACCTAGACCAAAAAAATGATGAATGCAAAATGAATTTAGAAGACTGAATTTTGACATAATGAGTCATTCTAGTATTGTCTTAAAGAAAAATATTTGTTAAATAGCACCTGTAATAACTAATGTTTATATAGGCTTATTTTCCCCCAAAGCTATAAGCATTACCCAAAATCAATGCCTAACCTTTACCAAAATGTTCTAACAATCGGTAATATTATTCAACCATAAGAAAGAAGGAACTTCTGCCATTTTCAACAACATAGATGAAACTTGAGGGTATTATGCTAAGTGAAATAAGGTGGACAGAGAAAGACAAGTACTGCAATGGTAACACTCACTTGTGGAATCTAAAAAGAAAAGTCAAACTCATAGAAAAGTGGTTGCCAGGAGCAGGGGATGAGAGAAATAAGGAGAGATGGGTGCAGGGTACAAACTTTCAGCTATAACATGAATAGGTCTGAGGATATAATGTGCAATATGGTGACTATAGTTGATAACATTATATTGTATAATAGAAATTTCCTAAGAATGGAACTTAAGTGTTCTCCTAAAAAAAGGAGAGATAGATTTTTGATGTGGTAGACATGTTAATTAACAAGTTGGGGAAAACTATTTCATAATGCTTATGTGCATCAAATCATCACAATGTATACTTTTAGTGTCTTAGATTTTTATCTGTCAATTATACCTCAAGAAAACTAAAAACAATCCTAACAATCAATCAATATGCAATGAAAACTATAAATGTAATATTCAGGAAAATTTCTGAGGTAAATTTATTTGATACTCTAACAACCTTCTAAATTTGAAAAAGTTAGTAGTTTTCTTTTTTTAAATTGTTTTATTGCTTAAAGTATTACAAAGAGTATGATATATGTCTCCTTTTTTTCTCCCCTTGACCCTCCCGTAGCCTCCCATGCCCCCCAGTGTCTTGTGTCCATTGGTTATGCTCATATGCATGCATACAAGTCCTTTGGTTGATGTCTTATCCCTCCCCCTCTCACCTCCCAACCCTCCCCAGCCTTCCCACTGTAGTTTGACAGTCTGTTCGATGTTGCTCTGCCTCTGTATCTATTTTTGCTAATCCGTTTATAATGGTCTTTATTATCCACAAATGAGTGAGATCATGTGGTATTTTTCTTTCATTGACTGGCTTATTTCACTTAGCATAATGCTCTCCAATTCCATCCATGCTGTTGCAAATGGTAAGAATTCCTTTTTTTTTTTAAAGCAGCATAGTATTCCATTATGTAGCTGTACCACAGTTTTCTAATCCATTCATCTGCTGATGGGCACTTAGGCTGTTTCCAGATCTTAGCTGTGGTGAATTGTGCTGCTATGAATATAGGGGTGCATATATCCTTTCTGATTGGTGTTTCTGATTCCTTGTGATATATTTCTAGTAGTGGGATCACTGAGTCAAATGGGAGTTCCATTTTTAACTTTATGAGGAAACTCCATACTGTCTTCCATAGTGGCTGCACCAGTCTGCATTCCCACCAGCAGTGCACGAGGGTTCCTTTTTCTCCACATCCTCTCCAGCACTTGTCGTTTGTTGATTTGTTGATGATAGCCATTCTGACAGGTGTGAGATGGTACCTCATTGTTGCTTTGATTTGCATCTCTCAGATGATTAGTGACTTTGAGCATGTCTTCATATGTCTCTTGGCCTTCCGTATGTCCACTTTTGAAGTGTCTATTTAGGTCCTTTACCCAAGTTTTATTGTATTGTTTATCTTCCTTTTGTTAAGATGTATGATTTCCCTATAAATTTTGGAGATTAAACCCTTATCGGAGATAACATTGGCAAATATGTTCTCCCATGCAGTGGGCTTTCTTGTTATTTTGTTGATGGTTTCTTTTGCTGTGCAGAAGCTTTTTGTTTTGATGTAGTCCCATTTGTTTATTTTCTCCTTCATTTCCATTGTCATAGGAGCTGTACTGGTAAAGATATTGCTATGACATATGGCTGATATTTTCTGCTTATGAATTCTTCTAAGATTTTTATGATTTCCCATCTTATGTTTAAGTGCTTTATCCATTTTGAGTTTATTTTTGTGTATGGTGTAAGTTGGTGGTCTAGTTTCATTTTTTTGCATGTATCTCTGCAATTATCCCAACACCATTTATTGAAGAGACTGTCTTGACTCTATTGTATGCTCTTGCTTCCTTTGTCAAATGTTAATTGAGCATAATGGCTTGGGCCAATTTCTGGCTTCTCTGTTCTGTTCCATTGGTCTATATGTCTGTTCTTGTTCCAGTAACAGGAAGTTTTGAGAACAATTGCTTTGTAATGTAGCTTTATATCTGGTATTGTGATTCCTACAACTTACTAGTAGTCCTTCTTTCTCAGGATTGCTGCAGCTACTCAGTCTTTTTTATCCCAAAATTAATTTTTGGAGGGTTTTTTCTAGGTCTGAAATATGCCATTGGTATTTTAATGGGGATTGCATTGAATCTATAGATTGCTTGGCTTGTATGGACATTTTAATGATGTTGATTCTACCAATCCATGAACATGGTATATTCTTCATTTGTTTATATTTTCCTCTATCTCTTTTTCAATTACAGGTCTTTTACCTCCCTTGGGCTAAGATTATTCGTAGGGAATCGTAAAATGTTAATAGAGGCAAAGGCATATGGGGATTGTGATTTTTTGAAAATCTCCTCTCCAAGGAGTCCGTAACTGGTGTATGGAAAAAGCCATAGATTTCTGAGTGTGAATTTGTATCCTGCTACATTGCCAAATTCCTTTATAAAGTCTAATAGTTTTTTGGTGGAATCTTTAGGATCTTCTCTGTACAGCATCATGTCATCTGTGAATAATGACAGTTTTACTTCATCTTTTCCAATTTGGATGCCTTTTAGTTCTTGTCTGATCGCTATGGCTACCACTTTCAGTACTATGTCAAACAGGAGTGGTGAATGTGGGCATCCCTGTCTTGTTCTTGTTTTTAGGGGAACTGGTTTTAGTTTTTGCTCATTGAGTATGATATTGGCTGTAGGTTTGTCATATAAGACTTTTATTATGTTGAGATAAGATCCATCTATTCCCACTTTCTGAGAGTTTTTACCAAGAAAGAGTGTTGGATTTTGTCAAATGCTTTTTCTGCATCAATTGATATAATCATGTGATTTTTGTATCTCATTTGTTTATGTGATTTATCACATTTATTGAATTGCAGATATTATACCAGCCTTGCATCCCCGGAATAAATCCACTTAGTCATAGTGTATGATCTTTCTAATGTAATGCTGGATCTGTTTGCTAGAATTTTATTGAGGAATTTAGCATCTATGTTCATCAGGCATAGTGGCCTGTAAATCTCTTTTTTTGTGGTGTCTTTACCTGGTTTTGGGATTAAGGTAATGCTGGATTCATAGAAAGAGCTTGGAAGTGTTCCTTCCTTTTGAATGTTTTGGAATAATCTGAGGAGGGTAGGTTTTAATTCTTCTTTGAATGTTTGGTAAAACTTCCTCGTGCAGCCACCTGGCCCAGGGATTTTGTTTGCTGGGAATTTTTTTTATTACTGCTTCAATTCCGTCCATAGTTATCAGCCTATTCAGATTTTTTTATTCTTCCTGATTGAGTTTTGGAAGCTTGTATTTTTCTAGGAGTATGTCCATTTCTTCTATGTTGCCTAGTTTGTTGGAGTAGAGTTGTTCATAGTATTTTTTTTTTTTACATCCTTTGTATTTCTGTGGGGTTGATTGTTAATTCACCTCTTTCCTTTCTGGTTTTTTTAAATTGGGTCCTCTCTTTTTGCTTCTTGGTGAGCCTGGCTAGAGGCTCATCAATCTTGTCTATCCTTTCAAAGAACCAACTCTTGGTTATACATATTGATCTTTTGTATTGTTTTTTTTGGTTTGTTTTTGTTTGTTTGTTTTTTGGTCTCTATGTCATTTATTTTTGCTCTGATCTTTATTATTTTCTTCCTTCTGCTTACTCTGGGCTTTTCTTATAGGTCTCTTATTAATTATTTAAGTTGTCTGGTTAGTAAATTTATTACAAGGTTTTCTTGTTTTCTGAGGTAGGCTTGTAATGCTATGAACTTCCCTCTCAGGACTGCTTTCACTGTGTCCCATAGATTTTGGATTGTTTTTTCATGTCATTTGTTTCCAGGTTGTTTTTTATTTCATCTTTGATCCCTTAGGTAACCCAATCATTGTTTAATAACATGCTATATAGCCTCCAATTGTTTGATTTTTTTTTATTGTAGTTGATTTCTAATTTTATACCATTAGATCTGAGAAGATGCCTGATATGAATTTGTTGTAGAAGACAGAAGAAACCCAAGCAACGCTTAGAGAAATGTAGTTACACAGCTTTATTACCCCGGCGGTCTCAGAGGAGCTGTCTCCAAAATCTGAGCAAACCAAATATGGATGGAGACTTCCAGATCTTTCATGGGCTTTCCAAAAAGCCCCATGGGTTGGGATGGGGGTCTTGAGATCATATCTAAGGGCCTGGCCTGGCACCAGCACAGATAACCCCCTCCAGGGGTTGTGTATTGTTCCTGGTTTTTGGCCTAATGTCAAATGTGAGTATTTAGGTAACAGGTCT
>NW_005871086.1:1348867-1367313 GCF_000147115.1 Myotis lucifugus | reverse complement strand
CTAGATTACTGCACAGATTCAGATTGCTAGCTCCCCAAAATCAAGGTTACATTGGAATTATCCTTTCAGCCTTCTCATTCCACCCTCTTGTCCCAAAAGCTTTTCTTAGCCTTGTGGTACAACGACTAAGGGATGTTACAATGAATAGAGATGATGACCTTTTAAAATCAGAAATCAGAAATATTCTAAGTTATCTTCCAGCTTACTTTAATGGTAATGATACAGTCATGAATCATCTCATGAATGATATTTTACATGTAGGACCATCTGAAGTTTAAAGGCATCTAGGCAAGATGAAATAAAGTGGGTTAAGAAATTTACAAGACATTGTCCTAATGTTACAGCTATGAGTAGCATTCACATTGGTCCTGCCAATGGGAGAAGCCATTTCCAGGACCCACCGCAAACAGCCCAGGACTCGGATAGCACCTGTCTTCTTTTTGTTGCTCATTCGATTAGATCCTTAGCCTTATCCCCTGACAATGCCTGACTGGTTGGCGTAAAAGCAGCACTCTTCTCCTAAGAAGAGGCAGATTCCAACTATCTCTGCTGTTAGTAAGTCTAATCCCCTTCTATTCTGTAGTACTACTGTGGCTAAGGAATCAACTTGATCCTGTAAGACAATTAGAGTCTCAGCTACTCTCTCTATGTCTTCTGAAAATTCTTGGGTCAAAACTTGATAAGAGGAGACAGAGTGAGCTATTCCCCATATGCAGGCTCCCATGCTACCTGCAATTCCGAGTGCTATTAGAAGGGGGATTACTTGCAGAGCCCTCTTATATATAGTTACTGCTTTAAGGGGGATCTCAAGGGATTGGTTGTTGGGTTTAATAGACATATCTTGGGTTAGATAGGTAGGAGTGCACACTCCCATCCAGTATGCAGGCAGGAAGAGGTAAGCAGTGGTCCCACACCTGTAGAATGTTCCTGCAGTGGGGCACCAGGGGTAGGTGGTGTTTTCTGCCTTGAAGATAGAGTTGAATAGTTCATCTTGGAGGTGACCTGTTTGATGTTGGCCTTGGGTACTGTTGAAGCAAATAGGGGCAACATTAGTTAGCTGCACATTGGCCGTGACAGGTCCTATTATTTCTTCCATTAAGTTCCTGGTTTAGTTATGTTTACTGGAGGAACCATTAATAGGAGTGGTCCTGGAGGGGAGACAAAGCCAGCAGTCCCTAGCCAAATAAGGGTTGGTAATATTGAGGAGGTGGTGGATTGAATTGAGGAGCTGATAAAGCTGGGGGTCTAGTATCATATTGCTTCTGCTGCTGATTCTTCAGCTTAGGTAATCTGGGTGCATTATGTTCAAGCAGCTGCCTGATAGTCTTTTTAATATCTACCTCCTGGGCTTGGTCCTGGAAACACCCCCCCCACCACCACCACCACCACCCATCAGAGTTACCAACATGGGTGCAGCGAGTCCAGCAAGTTACTAAGTCTGGCTTTCCTTGACAGATGCTTCCTGCCATTTTTGTCTGGGCTTAATTCTTCAATTTCCCACACACACATGCATTCGGTAGCGGAGTCATAACATGCTGCAGGTTTATAAGTATAGTTAACAATCTGGTTTGATTTGGTTTTCCTGTAGAATACCCAGTCTAGCATATTTGGGTAGCGAGTCCCTAAGCAAGGACATGTGGTAGTGGCCCCTAAGGGAGGCAATGGTGTGCTAGTTAATATTATTAGTGGGAGCATGTTACTCCTTCTATTCCTGTTCAGTGGGTGTCCACAGCAGTGAACCACTAGGACAAAGAGTAGTATTATGACTATTTCTGCAAGGCAGATGTAGCCAAGGATGGCATGACAAGGTATAGTCCAACAATTCATGATGATGCCTTATTTTTTTTTTTGCAGAGGCACAGCCGGAAGGGATTCTCAAGATCTTGGGTCACCTTCCACTGGGACTGATGGCTGCTTGGCTGATGAGCTGCCTCCACACACGAGTGCTAGATCCAGGTGCTCAATCCTGAAACCTTGAGAGCTCTGGGTATGGTTAATATGACTGGATAGGGTCTCTTCCAGGTAGGCTTGAGGGGTTCTTTTTCCAATCCTTTACCCAAACCTGCTCTCCAGGTTTATAAGGATGTATGGCTGTTCCTAGAGAGATGGGTAACCGATCAGTAACCCATCTGTGGACCTCAAAGACTGCTTTTCCAAGCCCTTGTAGTTGTTTCTGGATTTCTAAGTTTCCTATTTCCCC
This sequence comes from Myotis lucifugus, assembly GCF_000147115.1. Classification (NCBI taxonomy): domain Eukaryota; kingdom Metazoa; phylum Chordata; class Mammalia; order Chiroptera; family Vespertilionidae; genus Myotis; species Myotis lucifugus. The sequence continues at coordinate 1,365,113 of NW_005871086.1, read as the reverse complement.
CAAATCTCCCTTTGGCTGAATTAGGAGAGGGGGTCTATCGTATAGAATTTCAAAGGAGAGAAACCTACCCTGGCCCTCGGGGCACAGCGTACCTGCAGGAGTACAAGAGGCAAGATATCTGTCCAGGGTAAGGTTGTCTCTTGGTATAGCTTATCCATAGCCTGCTTGAGAGTCTGGTTCATGCACTTTACTTTCCCTTAACTCTGAGGCCTGTAAGCTGTATGTAGGTTCCATTTAATTCCTAAAGCCCTAGCTACCTGTTTTACTATTTCTGCTACAAAGGCTGGGCCATTATGAGACCCTATAGTCAGAGGCATTCCATGCTGTGGAATTATGTCCTTCAACAATGCCTTAGTGACTTCTCTTGCCTTTTGGGTGTGAGTGGGATATGCCTTGAACCAGCCTGAGAAGGTGCAAACAAAGACTAGGTATTTATTTCCTCTGCTAGGCCCTATTTCTGTAAAATCTACTTCTAAGTCCTCAAAGGGAGCTTGCCTACAGCACTGAACTCCTATCAGTCCTACAGGACCATGTTTGGCATTGTTCTGTCCACAGAGGAGGCAACGCTGAGAGACTGAGGCACACAAAGAGGGAAGATGGGCAATTAGGTAGTATCTGCCTAACAAAGCTTCTAGGGCAGTCTTCCCTATATGAGTAAGTTCATGCTTTTGGAGGACTACCTTTGGGCTAACTGTTCTGGGACATAGACCCTATGATCTGGGAGTATCCACCAGCCTTCCTTCATTCTCTTCCTGAGGAGTGTATTTCAGAGGTTCAGGTAATTCGGGGGCCAACATGACCTGAGACAGTGCTACTTTTTCTTTAGCAGCCAGCTTGGCCGCAGTGTCAGCAAATCGGTTTCCTTCTGACACTGAGTCTTTCCCCTTCTGGTGACCTTTAAAATGGATGGAGGCTATTTCCTTGGGATCACAGACTGCTTCTAGTAACTTTAAGATCTCATTCTGATTTTTTATTCCTTTTCCTCCGGCTGTCAGGAGTCCCCTTTCCTTGCATATAGCCCCATGGATATGCAGGCTAGTGAAGGCACAGCATGAATCAGTGTAGATGTTGGCATGCTTATCCTTAGTGAGTTCTAGGCCTCTAACTAGGGCCCAAAGTTCTGCCCTCTGAGCTGACAATCCTTCAGGAAGGGCCTGTGCCTTGACTGTCTCAAAGTTTGATATGACTACATATCAGGCTCATCTTTTTCCTTCATCTAAGAAGCTACTGCTGTCCGTGAACAATACTAAATCCGGATTCTGTAGGGCCTGTCAGTTAGATCTGATCAGCTTGAGTAAACCTCCTCTAGGACTTCTAGGCAATCATGCTCAGAGGCTCCCTCAGTAATGGATAAAAAGGTGACAGGATTAAGAGTTCTCACTGCTTCTAGTTGTATCTGTGGATTTTCACATAGGTGCTCCTGATACTGGATCATCTGAGCATGAGTCAGTCAGTGCTTCCCCCTTGCTTCCATCAGGGTGACAACAGCATAAGGTACTTTTACATTTAAGTTTTGTCCCAGGGTAAGCTTATCCGTTTCTTTGACTAACAATGCTGTGGCTGCAAGGGCCCTGAGACACGGGGGCCACCCAAAGGCAACTAGGTCAATCTGCTTGAAGAGATAGGCTACTGGTCTTTGCCAGGGTCCAAACTCCTGGGTTAGAACTCTTAGGGCTACCCCACTGTTCTCATGAATGGAGGGCTGTCACATCGGCAGCCCTAGTGCTGGGGCCTCAGTGACCTTTGCCTTTATGGTGATGAAGGCTTTCTCCTGCTCAGGACCCCAGTCAATGGGTGCCTTCTTTTCCCCTTTTAAAGCTTCATAGAGAGGCTTAGCCATGTCTGAAAACCCTGGGATCCAAATTCCACAGAGCCCTGCTGCTCCCAGGAATTCCCAAATCTGCCGCCGGGTGCTAGGGACTGGGATGGCACATACTGCCTGCTTCATTTCAGTCCCTAGCTTTTGTTTCCCTTGGGTGATCTGGAAGCCTATATACTTGACTTCTTTCTGACAGATTTGTGCTACATCATTTTTCATTTACTCTTGATTCTGACATATATTAGAAATTTTCTCATCTAGCCAATTTAGGGACTGTATGACCCTTACTCTGAATTCTTTCTCTGACATATTGCTTGCCTCCATTTCATTTAGTTTCTTTTATGGCAATTCCTCCTTTTCTTTCCTTTAGGGCAGCGGTTCTCAACCTGTGGGTTGGGACCCCTTTGGGGGTCGAATGACACTTTCACAGAGGTCACCTAAGACCATTGGAAAACACATATTGAATATAATTACATATTGTTTTTGTGATTAATCACTATGCTTTAATTATGTTCAATTTGTAACAATGAAAATACATCCTGCATATCAGATATTTACATTACAATTCATAAGAGTAGCAAAATTACAGTTATGAAGTAGCAACGAAAATAATTTTATGGTTGGGGGTCACCACAACATGAGGAACTGTATTAAAGGGTCGTGGCATTAGGAAGGTTGAGAACAATTGCTTTAGGATTTATTTCTTTGTCTCCCCACCTCTGCTGTCTCTTTCTGGCCCTGGGATCATTGCTTGGCATTCCAGGGTTTGAAGCCCCTAGCAGTTCAATGGTCTGGGACTTACTTGCTAGACCAAAGGCTGTGTCTGCCTTGAGTTTCACACCTTTACTGTATCTGCTCTGACTGGTACTCCCTCCTTCCACGGATCTGGTCCTTTGGTTGTCCACTTCAGATTCTCCTGGTTGGTGGGGCTGTGTGCACAGTTCCTCTGGTTGCAACTCCCTATGAGGGCTCAGAGCCCTGTGGCATGCAATGTGCAGTCTCGGCACCCAAGGCAGGATGACACCCTAGGACCCTCTGGGAGAGGACAAGCAGCATGGTCCTGTGACCTGTGGCTCGGCATACCAGGTCACACCAGCAGCTCCAACCTTGCCTGGGGGTAGGGCATGCATGGGGTGACAACTCTGTCCGTGCTTGCAGTGAAGCCCAAGCTAGCCAAAAGTCAATGTCTGTCCGGGGCCAGATTGTGCATTAGTCTTCTGCCTTGTACAGGGTCCAGGATGGTGTCTGAGGCCAGTCTGAGTGGTGGTGAGGCTGGGGTCATAGTCACAACAGCTCTCCCATTCAAGATAGCGTGGTTTCTGTGTCAGCGCCCTTAAGTTACCTCAGATTGGTTTGGGTTGCTTGCAACCAAAAACTCTAATGAATAAAATCTATCTGCAAGATTTGTGACCTGTATAATGACCAGCATGATTATGCCATACAAATTTTGGAAGTGTTCATGTATACTAGATACATATGCTACAAGAAATATCAAGTTTCTTTAGTATAGCACATAATCTCCTGGATAATCTGACTTCTGATCACCTATCTGGCCTCATCTCCTATCATGCATTTTACTTTCCTCTTAATAGCAGTCATACCTAGCCACTTATAGTTCCAGGAATATACCATATACATTTCAAGCACTGAAACTCCTTTCTTACTTGTTGCTACTGTCCTATGTTTATATCTCAGTTTATTTCCATGACATTGAGAAGCCTGTAGGCTCCAATTCATGGTGATCCCTCCCATCTGTTAAAAAACAAAATTCAATGGAGTAAACTTGAAGACCTCATTGGCTTTATTAAGCAATTCATAAATCCAGTAGCATCCCATCTAGCAACTAGAAGGTGCTCTGAGGGATTTTCAAAAATGGAAGTTTTATAGGAAGCAGGATGTGGCAACAAAGCTATTAATGAGAGAAAAGAAAGGATTACTTTGGGTCTGGATCAGCTTTTCTTTGGGGGAAGAAAAGAGGAAGGTTTCTATTATATAGATTGTCTCTTCTTTCTATGTGGAGTGAAGGGAACCTTTCTATGTGTGATGGACAGATTACCTTACTTGGGATTGACCAGAACATTCCACAGTGGTTGATTAGGATTATGTTTATGGGAAAAGTTGAAATTGTAATTAGATCAGGTATTAAACCTACATTTGGTATTGTTTTAAAAGAATAAATTACCCTATAGGTCCAAAATGGTGTCTTTTGTGCTAAAAGCCTATCATATCAAACCCATATTCTTCCTATGAATTGTAGGGGAAGACAAATTTTCTTTGACTGTCTTTGGGTCCCTGGCTGGTTCTAAAAATTAAACTGATTATGACAGATCAATAGGGGGAAAAAAGTACAAATTTTATTAAATTTTTACATGTAGTGGGAACCTTCATGAGAGAATAAAGGCCCAAAGAAGTGACCAGAGCAGGAACCTTTTATACCTTTTAGGAATAAATAAATACATTTGTGAAAATTTGATAAAACAAAGGGGTTTCATCTATGGGTAGTAAATGTAAAAGGTAAGGGTTAGTTTGGAGTGCCTTCTCAAGACTGATTAAAGAGTCTGTCTTCAGTAAAAGAATATATTTCCTGACTTTAGGCTAAAAAGGGAAGTTAGGGAGTATTTTTCAGCATTTACCGATTCTTAATTGTCTTCAGCACAACATAATATTTATATCAATGAGCCATATTTTGTGATGACATAGTCTGGTTTCCTTCAAGATAAACATGAAATATCTCTCCATTTATTTTCCATCTATTTTGATGTCTTCTATTAGAGTTTTATAGCTTTTCTCATAGTGATCATGTACATATTTTATTAGATTTATAAGTATTTTATTTTTCTCTGGTGATAATGTAAATATTTGTGTGTTTTTTTTTAAATTTCAAATTCCAATTGTTCATTGTTGATATATAAGAAAGCAATTAATTTTGGTATGTTAACCTTCTCTCCTGCAACTTTGTTATAAACTGACAACATTTTTTTATCCTGTAGATAATCAGAGTCATGAAAAGCATTAGATTTCCTAGCTGGTTTGGCTCAGTGGGCAGAGTATTGTTTTGAGGACCGAAGGGTCTTGGGGCACCTAAGAGAGGCAAACTATTGATGTGTCTCTCTCACATCAATATTTCTCTCCATGTGTCTCTCCCCTTCCCTTCCACTCTCTCTAAAAATGAATGGAAAAAATACCCTTGGGTGAGGATTAACAACAAAAACAGAAAAGCATTAGGCAATAGTGTTCCACTATTATATTTATGCTGAAGGGCCTAATCTGCAAGTAATATGTAGAATGGGTTGGAAGGAAAAGAGGCTAGAGATAGGGAGTCCATGTAGGAGGCTTTCTTGTGAGCCCTCCATGAGACAACGAGATTCTGAATAAGGATATTGAATCACCAATGGGAAGGTAAGAATAGATTCAATAGGCAATTACCCCCAATTTCCCTTCTTCTTCATGTGTATGGGTCTCTTCACACAGAGTTTCCTTCTGGGGATGCCTTTACCATCCTCTTCACCTAACATCTAATTAATTATCAAAACTCAGCTCAGGTGTTGTGCCCTCCAATGATCCCTCCTCTCTACTGTCTCCTTACACTCCCCTGTCATTTCCTCTATCAGAGCTGTCAGTGATGTTTATATTTAGTAATGTATAATGTATTTGTCTGTTCACCAGTCTCTTTCATTGGAACATGATCTGAGTAGCTCAGAATCTGTTCTAATAATTTTCCACATAAATGAATAATTTATTCAAGTCTGTTGTTGGTAGTTACAACATTATCAAGTATGTGGCAACTATTACTATTATATCAGATTTACTCTTAAGAAACTGAAATCATAGAATTCCAAAAAACTGAAGCTTCATATTAGGAAGGAAGCACACAACCCACATCTGGAAGTGATCAGTTCCTCAGAACTGAGTTTTGAGTTACACTGTTTCTTTAAATAAGCTTACTCTTCTTGCACCTCTAGTGATATTGATACGATTTTAAATGACGAGTTTGAAGGTCTAAGTATCTCATCCACATTGTGCACAAGAAGTTTATTTTCCAATCCTTCCTCTTTCCTAAGGGCTCAGAACTTTTCCCTTGAGCAGGCAGGCAGCTCTGGAATGCCTGGGGAGGAAACAGCCTACAAAAGCCTGTGAGCCTGGGACTAACTACTGCTTCTGTTTCCAGTGGGAGCACCAAGGTGGAAAGCTGGTAAGAGAAGCCTCAGGGCTGGGGAGACTAGGACAGTAAAGATGGCTGGCAGGTCCAAGTCAAATAGAGGATAAATATTTCAGGAAGGAGGAAGAGACAAGGTTTCTGAAATGGAGGCCATCAAACCCATGAGCATAAGACAAAGCGAAGAATCAGATCTGGCCAATAAGAGGAAAGGTCTTCAAAATCCTCCTCATTGGGCTTCAGCCTCATCAATGAATTATGTAAGACTCAAATGAGAAAGAAGATGGTTAGAAGTAAAAAGAACTGTGAAATCTTAAAAAGCACAATAAAAATCTAAGTGGTTATAACTAACCATTTTACTCTTTTTGCTTCTACTACTACTGTTATCTTCCCTCTTCCTACACAGAAAGATGGTGCTAGATCTCCTGGAATGCTTTTCTTCCCTCTTCCTGCTGCTGGGATTATGGGGACCAAATCTTTATGCTTTGCCTAAGAATCTCACCAAGGCTCAGTGGTTTGAAATTCAGCATATACAACCAAGCCCAACCCAATGCAACAAGGCAATGCATGGTGTCAATAATGATAATGAAAGGTGTTTTGTAAGCCTCAAAACACCTTTCTGCATGACTCCTTCCAGAATGTGGCTGCTGCCTGTGAGCTGCTGAAGACTGTCTGCAAGAATGTCCGGAACAATTGCCACCAGAGCCCAAAGTCTGTTAACCTCACTAACTGCAATCTCACTGCAGGGAAGTATCCTAACTGCCGCTACAAAGATGCTGCCCAGTACAAGTTCTTCATTATTGCCTGTGACCCCCCTCAGAAGAGAGACCCTCCCTCTCATTTGGTTCCTGTTCACTTAGATAAGGTTGTTTAAAGTTTTTACCATTTTGCCTCTCACTTGGGCCCTGAGTCTTGTTACACAGGATGTGGCTGCACAGGTTATTTTACACTCTCTCCTGCCTTTTGTTGTTGTTGTTGTTGTTGTTGTTGATTCCCTGGTTCCCACAGGAGAAAAAAGGAAGAAGTTGGGAGAATTAGAGTGTCAAGGACACCACACCAGAGTTGAGACAAAATGAAACAAGATTCTTTTCTGTTTGGAGCTCTGTGTGTTTCCAAGAAAGGCAATAAGGAAGAGGGCAAAGTAGTGTCCAGACCTCCATATTTTTAACCTCAAAACTGCTGCCAAGCTTTGTTTCACTGCATTAACAGCAATAAAACACTTTCTGCTGCATTCTAATGAGAGTATGAGTGAGAACCCTTTTGTTACCAGAAGAAGACTGACACCAAGGTGGGTCGGTCCCAGCACCCTTTGAAAACAGGCACTTCCGTGGTGTCAGAGGGAAAAAATTTCAGGACACTCAGGCAGGAGGAGTTTAGTGATAGTGGCAAGGTTTGCTTATCTATTTACTTAGTTATTTATTTAAATTTATCTTTATTATTGAAAGTATTACAGTTGTCCCATTTGTTTATTTTCCATTGACCCCCTCCACCCGGCACCCACCCTTCCTAGGCCTTCACCACTCTATTGTCTATGGCCATGGGCTATGCATATATGCATATATGTTCCCTGGTTAATCACTCCCCACCATCCCCCCTTGAAAGGGCGAGGGCTACGCCCTCCATCTTGCCCCGAATCCTCCACTTTTGAGCAGAGCTCAGCAAGGAGCTTCTTCCCAGAAGCCCAAGCCTCTGCTAGCCACACCTAGGATTTCTAACTAACCAATGATAATCAAGGGAAGTGGGCGCCATAGATACGACCACATCCTGTGTAACAAGACCCAGACTTGCGCCTGGCCAATCGGCAGGGTCCATAGTCCTCTCTCCTCCCCTTACTATAAAACCCCTCTCCCCACAGAGCTAGCCCTCTCTGCCTCTTGCCGCTGCATCAGCGAGTGCGGTAGACGGAGAGCATGAGCTAGCTCGAATAAAGACTCTTTTGCGTCTTGCATTGGACCTGGCTCCCTGGTGGTGTTTTTTGGGGGATCTTGAAATCTGGGCATAACACCCTATCCCTGGCCTTCCCTCTGAAATTTGTCAGACTGTTCCATCGTTCTATCTCTCTGGATCTATTTTGTTCATCAGTTTATTTTGTTCATTAGATGAGTGGCAAGATTTATTAGCGTGACAAGTCACAGTAAGCTTTCAGAGAGGCAGAGAGAGCAGTCAGGCTACAGGGAAATGGCTGTGTGGACTCAGAAAAGGAAGTTATAGAGGCAAAAGGAGAGTCCTCTGCTCTGTTTGCTGCTCCCCTGGATCTGAGTTTTTCCGGGACCCTTTGAGTTTAGGAGAAAAGAAGGCAAAAGTTACGTGCCCAAGAGAAGGAAGGGCAGGGGCATGCTCCAAGGAGGACACACACTGTGTTCTTTGACTTGTTTCCATATATTCCCTTGGGTTTGAGAAAACCCAGGCTTTCTTTTGGACCACCCATCCCTTTTCCTGGCTTTTCCCAGGCTGTGTTTGTGCTCCCCCACTATCCACTGTCTTTTTCGGATTCTCTGGGGCCTTTGCCTTTCCCCAATCCTACCCTTTCCCAGACTTTCCCAGGCTAGTGCCCTCCCCCTTGTATGGTCACCATTTTGGCTTCTACTGCACATGCCTCACAGTTCTACTTCATCCCTTGTTTTCTACTGGGCATGCACCATGTAAAAGGAATTCCCCCTTATTGTCTTCTCCCTCCCCGCCCCTCCATTAATCCAGCAAAATATGCTAGTTACCCTTTGAGGTGGCTGTAAAGCTATCTTTCCTGCCTGGTCAACTAGGCAGGATGTTTTGCTCTGTTTGGAGGAACAATGCCGATTACTCCCCAGGGTGACTGTTCCATTCATCCCCTCCTCTTTTGTTATTATCTAACTAACTGCATGCTCTAATACTTTCACACCATTGTCAGCCAAGAGAGAATTGGGCTTGCATTTGCCAGTTTTCCAAGGAGAACAATGTTAGCACTAGGTGTAAGGAAAAAAAATATTTTTTTCTCTATTTTTCTAGGTTCTTGGCTGAGAATGGTCTGTAATAAAAAGACAGTTTAATAAGAGGAAACAATTTTAATTACATAAGTACATATGGGAATCCCACAAAAATATGTGACTCAAAAGGTGGCAGAGGATTGAGCCTTATACACCATCCTGAGCTAAGAAACTGGGTAGGGGTCTGGGACTTCAAAAGGGTAGAAGATAGTTCACAGGAAGGTGAGAAGAGTAAGAGTTTGGGAGATAAGGTTGCTGTGCAATGTAGATAATTCTCCCAGATGAAAAAGTGATCTCTAGTAAGAGCTTTTTCCTGGAACAGGCCCCCTTTCTGAGGTAAATTTCCCTTATAAAAGGGCAACTTCCACACTTTTCAGAGCTTCTGTATGTGCAATTCCTCAAAGTAATAAGCTCTAAACAATTTTTATGCCAAAGAGGCATGTTTTGGGGTGCCATATTCTGCTCCCTTTCACAGAGGGAGTTTCAGTTTCTTTGTCAACCTCTAGAGTTATTGGGCAATAACCCCCATGGTCAGAAGGCCAAAGAATTCAAAGTGCTTTGTAGTGTGGTCAGTCTTGAGTGGCACCCGAAGACAATGCATATTGGAAAGGCCAAATATTGAAGTAATGACAAATCTCCCAATTACAGTGCTACAGAAGGTTCTTTCCAAAGCAAACTGTTCTTTTAATAGATGTCCTAATTGGGCTCACCTTCCTTTATGCCACACATTTATGTCGTGTCTAAGAAACAGAGATTGAAATATGACATTTTAGTTTTCAGGTGCCTGGATAGCAAGGGTGATGAATAAGGGCTCTCCCACTGGGAAGAAAAAAGCAGGCCAGGGCAACTTGACACCTGAGAAGGTTGGTACCCAGTAGGGGAGATACCAGAGAAGAACTTGGGTTGACTCTCCTGGTTGTTGCTGGGGGTGGAGCCTTGCAATATCCTGAGAAAAAGAATTTTCTAAGACTGGCATGGAAAGGAGTGATTTTTATTTCTTTGGAATTACATCACTTGGTTTCCAAAGTCCTATTTCCTAAAGTAAGAGCCAGTGTCTAGAATGTCCTTTCCCTGTTGGAGCCTGGTCCAGTTCATCCTCAGGCTAGCATTGCAGTCCATTAGTGATTTGTATGTGTGTGGGGATCCACATGGCTGTGTGCCATATGGGAGAATGCCAGGAAGCCAAGTATGGGCCATGAACCAAACAGGGCAAGAGGAACCAAGAGAATGAACTTCTTTGTTAGGGGGTTATGTCAAATCTTCCTACCATTTTGTTGCAGAAGACCAGAGAAAACCCAAGCAATGCTGTAGAGAAATGGAGTGACATGGTTTATTATGCTGGTGGACTCAGTGGAATAACTTCCCAAGTCTGAGCAAAGTAACATGCAGGGAGCTTCTCTTTTATATCTTTCTAGGATCTTTTCCCCTCAAATATGGATTATGCTTCGGGTCCTTTCATGGGTTTTGCAAAAGGGCCCCAGGTGTTGGGGGTCTTAAGACCAGATCTCATGGTCTGGCTTGGCACCAGAGCTAATAACCCGCCCCCCTCTGAAGCTGTGCACTCTTCATAGTTTATGGCCTCTGTGAAATGTATTTAGGTAACAGGTCCCACAAGACCAGTTTCTGGGAAAAGGGCAATGTCTTAATTATAGGTTATCAAGAATGTACACTGGGCTTGCCCGCACAGATTCAGATTGCTAGCCCCACCCCTGCCCCAAATACCAGGGTTACATTGGAATTAGCCTTTTTAGCCTTCTCATTTTCAGTGGCTATGCCCATTGCTGCCAATGACCTCTCTTCCCAGGTGTGACTGACAAAAAAGTATCTTCCCTTTGTCATCCCAACTTTACTGGGCATGCATCTGTCTTCCTTATGTGGTGTCCTCCCCCAGTGCTTTGCAGAGAATACGCCTATAAGGTCTGCCCTTCCTTTTGCTCCTTCCCTGTTATTAACAACTAGCTAATTACAATGGTATTAGGGGGAACTCTATGGTGTGACATGAGTTCTCCAATTTAGAACAGCTCTTAATAGTATTGACCTGTAAGATGTGATGAATTTATATTTTATGTTTCAGAGTCTTCAAGGCAAAGTCTGTGGGGAATGGTGGGATGTATCTTTACTCATGTTTGGTGTGAACCAGTATAGGAAACTGGCAGCATCTTAAGAAGAGGTCTTCAGATGGTATGCTTTGACCTGAGTGATAATCAGAATAGATTTATCTATAATAATTAAAGCATAATATGCTAATTAGACCAGACATCCTTCCAGATGAAGCCGGGGCTGCGAGGGCCAAGGCAAACCACTGTGGCTGCAAGGGTCGACCACCTTGCATGAATTTCGTGCATCGGGCTTCTAGTATACTATATAAGCATTGGACATTTCCTGACATTCTTGGAGAAAGTAATCTGGTGAAAGACTGAAGTTCCTTTAATCAAACAATTCAATTACATTCTTGTTATCTATACATTAAAAGGATTGAAGAAATATGTACTATAGAAGTTGTGAATTGTTAAAAATATTAAAGAAAATAAAATATTACTTTAAAATAGCAAAATTAAGTGTGAGATATACATTCTATTTCATCTTTTTCTGTGTCCTTAAAAATCACTGCAAATATTTTTCCAAGAAAAAATTAAAAACAAAACAATGAGTGCCATCTTTTAGATACTTCACCAATACCTAATCCTCCTCTCTCCTCTCCAACTTCTCCCTCCTCCCACAGTTGTAGTCACTTTTTGTTTCTAATAAGGGAGGGAGTAACAACGAGGGTAACTGGGACAATCTTATGTCCAAACTCTTAGAAGGTTTTAGTTTTAGAAAAATGGACTAGACTGAGATGGAGGCTCTCCTAGATGTGTGTGTGTGTGTGTGTGTCTGTGTGTGTGTGTGTTTCTACATGCAATTATGTATTATGGGAGAGGCAAAACAATTGACCAAATTAGAAGTTAATTTAGCTGCATCCATAAATCAGCTTAAATAACCTAACATACATTATAGAATAATCCCAAAAGTAGGAAAAACTTAGGAACAAATTCAGCAAATGTTCCAGCAGCTCTCAACTAAGTTAACTAGATTTACAGTTCTCACCTTCTGGCAGGAAAGCAATCACATTAACAGTAACCTGAATGGAGACAGCTTCAGGAAGCCAGGTAGTTGCAACTGAGTTTTATTGAAAGAAGCAGTAAAGTAGTTCACATGGGACCCAACTCACAACCCACCCTCACCCCCCAAACCACGCAGGCATAAGTCTCAGGCCAGGGAAACACTTTAGTGTTGGATAGGAGCCCTAACTTGAGTCATTTCCCTCAGTGCTAGCTAGGAGGAGGGAGAGACAGGTGACACAATGAGGTGGGGCATCTCACTGCTCTGGTCTCAGCTGGAGGCCTCTACTGAAGCATCAAAGTGGACGGGCACGTACGGGTTTCCCTCACAGGCCACGATGATGTGCCTCTCTTTCTGGCTGGTTCGGTAGTCACAGTTGGGGTACTTGGAGCCTCTCGTCACACGACAGTCCGTGATCTTCATGCTGGAGCTGCTCTTGTGGCAGTTGGGCTGCCCATTCTTGCAGGTGATGTTTCCCTGGAGGCAAACGGCCTGGACATCTACCAGAGGCTCATGCACGAAGGTGTTCACTGGCTTGCACCGTCCCTCTGTCATATGCCGGCGTCTCATCATTTGGTTGCAGTAGTTGGAGTTGTTGCTGGGGCCGTCTGGGTCCATGTGTTGCCGCTGGAACTTCATGGCCCGTGATTCCTTGCCCAGGGAAGGCTGGACCCACCCCAGCACTAACAGCACCAGGACTAGCAGTGGGGACAGGATGAGGGACTTCTCCTGAGCCATGGTGGCCTCAGTCCCCTGGAGGAGCCTAGTCAGTGAAGGGAGAGAGGAGGAAAAGCATCACTTTAGTAGACAACCCCAGGTGCCACCTGTGGTCTCCCTGGCTTACAGTCTCCCTTCAGGTCAGCCAGAAAGACACCCTTCTTCCTGCAAGATTTTCCAAGTGATGCGACATTCACATGTACTCGCCTCCAAAAGCATTTGACCCCTACTAGTGACAGAGAGGTGGGTCTTCCCCTCTGGGTGGTGACCTCCAAAGTGACCTAAAATCCCAGGGGTCCTGTTTTTGAATACTGCAGGTTTTTTTTATCTAAAATACTTTAAAAAGAAGTATTTTTATTGATTTCAGGGAGAAGGGAAGAGGGAGAGTTAGAAACATCAATGATGAGAGAGAATCATTGACCAGCTGCCTCCTGCACACCCTCTACTGGGGATCAAGCCCATAACCTGAGTCCACAACCCTGGCATGTGCCCTTGACTGGAATTGAACCCAGAACCCTTCAGTCCGCAGGTGGACACTTTATCCACTGAGCCAAACTAGCTAGGGCTAAAATACATTTGTACTCAGTGTTCTAGTGGGTCAATAAAAGATCTTTTTGTGTAAACCATGAGCCAAATTGTATCGCAGTTACTGTCATGACATACAGGGTCATGGCGGAGAGAGCTCCATTGTCCTGCAACACTAGGGAAACTCAACCCAGTGCCTGACACTGGCATCATAAAGGGATGCCATTGTATTCCAAAGAGAGATGCTTGCCACCGCCCACCTGGGGCTGCTCCTTCTCCAGCCCCATGTATTCTCTGCAGCCAGAATGCTCGCTCCCATCCCAGCCCTATCCCCAGCTACATTTGCCTAGCCCAAGCTTAGGGTTTAGCCTTGCCCACCTGCCTCCCTCCTCTCCAGACCTCAAACAGAAGCTGCTCCAAGACCACCTCTTGGGCCTCTTACCTGGGACTCTAGCTTGGATTCCAGGCAAGAGCAAGTGGAAGGTCAGTTTCTGTAGTCACTGGATTCCTGGGGAGTGGAGCTTATGTAGATTACAAAGGGGCTTGGCTTCCAAGATCAGAAGGGTGGGAGGAGCATTTGGGTTTCAGTCCAGAGGAAAACAAAGGCACCCTGAGGAATGAGTCTGCCTATAGGAGTCTTTCATCTCCCTGCTGGTTCACAGGGATATCAGGGAAAGTCACTAAGGCCCTGATGCTCAAACCCCAATCAAGTCTTTGTTATCTCTTTGGGGGCCATTTCACCAAATAGCCCTTGGAAGTTAGCAAAGGGCATATAATATGTAATCAAGGGAGAGGGGGGGGGGTTCCTCTCTCTCCCCAGGAGTCCTGCAGTGGTTTTGACCAGAATTAACAATCTCATAACAGCAGCTCTCCTGTGGAAAGTAGGAGAGGTATCCAGCTGTCTCTAGCTGGCAGGCTTCCCAGATCTGGAGAAGGAGGGGAGAGTGCCTGAACAGTTTGTGTAAGAAGGAAGCCTCTACATGGCCTCACCCAGTTCTGGCCACTTCAACATTCCTGAGGTGAGTGTGTGACAATTTTTATCTTCAGTGACCACTCATTCTGTAGGTCAGAGTTAAGTAGAGAAACTGAAGATAAATCAAAACTCAAATTCCCTTTCAGAGAAAAAATAGAGAGCATCAAGCTTCTTAGCAGCAGAATTCCCTCCTAGGTAGAGATCTCTTTTTGTTGTGACAATTTTGGTACTGTTTGAGTGAGAAATAACAAAATTCCCTCCATGCTCTAGATTTATTATTTTTTTCTAGGAAAATTATTTTGTTGAGCTATAATATCAATCTCCAACAGCTTGAAATAAAAATTTCCATTGTTTTCCAATGAATGGTATGGTTTGTATGTACTTCCTTTTAGAATGTCTTGTTTTTCATTAAAATAACTTCTTTACCACTCAATGTGTTCCACTTTCTATTTAACACTCAGATATGGGCTTTTGGAAAGGCCATGAACTTGACCTTGAGGCCACTTCACAACAGACATTCCCTCTTGCTTAGACCACATTCCACTTGCTAAGACCATTATCTCTACTCTCTGTACCTTCCTAGGATCCGGACCACCCAGAGAATTCTCTGCCCAGAAAAAGCCCGCCTAGAGTCCTTTAAAATCTCTGACTCCCTGTCCCTGTGTGCTGGCACCATTTGGGGGCACAGCCCATCTGGTATCCAGATGACCTAATAATTTTATAATCCAGTGGTTCTCAACCTTCCTAAAGCCGCTACCCTTTAATAAAGTTCCTAATGTTATGGTGACCCCCAATTTCATTGTTACTAATTGAACATAATTAAATCATAGTGATTAATCACAAAAACAATATGTAATTATATATGTGTTTTCTGATGGTCTTAGGTGACTCCTGTGAAAGGGTCGTTCGACCACCAAAGGGGTCGCGACCCACTGTTATAATCCCTTACCACATTAGCTCCATGTGTTCCTCCTTTGGCGACCCTAACAGGCCACCGGTCACCAGCTCCAGGAAGTAGTGAACTGGTCTTTGTTTTGGAAAGTACTGCAGGTATTTATCCAGAAATTATATTCATTACATTCTGAACCATCATCAAAACCTGCTTCGTTGTTAATTGGCAACTCCCACAGTTTCCCCTCTTTAATCCACTGGCTCATCTTTTCAAAACCATTCTGAAAGGGCTGTTCACTTACTGAAGCTAACTGCTTAGAAATTCCACATCCCAACATGAAGGTGCTGTTTCTGGTGCCTCTTCAGTAACTGCCTTAACATAAAAAAAACATTAAGTTTCTTCTCCTTGAATATATTTTTTCTAAAATAGCTGACAGACTCACTGGCTCTGAACTGCAGGGACATTCAGGGAGGAACTGGCTTCAGGGTGAGGGTTGTCCATGCTCTGGATTGAGCCTGTTTCAGTCCAAATTGTAGTTTAGCACCTTAAGAGCTGGGAAAGTTACACAACTTGATTTATTTCCCTGCTCCTCAGTTTCCTGGTCTCTAAAATGGGGATAATGATATGTACCTTTTAGATTTGTTATTACACTGAAATAAGGTCAGATGTACAAAGCGGTCCAAGTAGTGCTTAGAAAGCATCTATCAATGGTAGGTCAGTGATTGTTCATAGGGAGTGGTGTTGAGGTTCTGTGCAAAGGAAACTGTTTAAATAACATTGGGTGATCTCTGAATTGCTTTTTACTGGGAGTGGCGTCAAGTAATAGGCAGACCTTGGTTTTGCTAAAAACCTGAGCTTAAAATAGCAGGCAGTTTTGAAATCCTGGGGAGAGGAGGAAAGAGGTAGAAGAGAGAAGAAAAGGACCTTGGTAGAAAGAACAGATCTTTTAAATCAAATTTCAAAATATATTGCCCCGTAATAGCCAGACATCTTTAGTCAAGTCAGCATTATTTGCTCAAGTGTAGGAGTTTGGAAGTAGCAGTGGGGCTAAGGAAGCCATGACATAGCATGAGCTTTTAGTTTCATGTTTCTGTAGTCA
>NW_005871086.1:1340959-1348754 GCF_000147115.1 Myotis lucifugus | reverse complement strand
ATACCTATTTAGGTTCGTGCTTGGGGGCCTGTGAATTAGCTGATGAAAGCCAGATTAATATGAGAGACTAGACAAAGTTTATTCACGTGCAGATGAAGAAGCACAAAAGGGTGGAAAGAGGATGAACTGGAGTGTTCAAGGCAGGCTCCCAAGACCACAGGACATTATGAAGCCACATCAGTGACTGGCCTGATCCCAGGTGCAGGTGGGAAAGTGAAGGGAAGTACATTTTTGTCCCGCCCATAGATCCCTGGAAATTAATCTCTGAAATCCTCCTAGAGCCAAGGAAAAAAAGTGTAAAATGCTTTCCAGGCTGTGCAGGTTATCATTCCTGTTGATGATTCCCATTTTATAAGACCTCTCATTTCTCTTTCCAAGCCCATTTCACTTCCATCCATCCAACAGTGTGAACTGGGAAAGAAAGGGGTTCTAATATCTGAGCCCTCGTTTGAGGCCAACCAAGTACAAGTTGCACTTTTCCAGAGAGCAGCTCTGACCTGTGTGTGAGCCCACCAGGTGCAGTCAATAGCCTGGTCTCTAGAACACACAGAGAAGGGCCCAGTCTCTTCCCTCTCACTCTAAGCCTCCCGACACTATCAGTTTTCCTCAGCCCCAAGGACAGAGTGCATCTTCCCTATGTCCTTTCCCACCCCAAGTGCCACCCTGGGAATTCTTAATGGAGGTCAGATATTGCTTAAGGTGTCTGAGGGAAGACAGAGACTTGGGAGAAGACCTAATTACCTTCCAGCCTAGGTAATTCAGTGTTCTCCTTGGTTCCACCCATTTTAGAGGAGTCTCCCTGCCCTTCTCTTGTAGGGCGAGCATGAGTAACTCTATTCCTTATTTAAGGGTAATCCACTTGTGCCAGAGTGAAGCCACGGCCCGCTTGGCCTTGGGTCTAAGACTTGGACAAAGGGCTAAATGTGCAAATTAATTACACAAGACAAGAAATAGAAATTTGGAAATTATTGGGGGAAGCCAGTTGTGAACTTGGTACAAAGGACCAAGTTCCACTGAGTCTCCATTCCCATCTGCTTTTTATTTACTAGAATACACAATTGCTTTTTAGGAATGCAAACAGACATATCAAAGGTGATGTTTAGTAAGCAATAAGATTATCAGGTTGGGGGAATTTGCTTTAGGCCATTGAGTCAGCAGCAGGTAATTAAATGCAGATATTCAGTCCTGTGAATATCAAAAGCCCCATTCAGCCTTGTGACCTGACTTCTCACATTTATATTAATTACTGTTGATCTTGGCTCCCAGCATGACAGCTCTTCTGATAACTTATCACAGTGGCATTAATTATTGACTTGGATTTCTGAGTGAAAGAAAACAGCTGATAGCCCTGGCCTGGTGGTTCAGTTGGTTAGAACATCATCCCATGCACCAAAAGATTACAGGTTCAATGCCTGCTAGGGTACATACTGAGGTTGTGGGTTCTTTCCCTGGTCGGGTTGTGTGTTGGGAGGGCAATATGGGGTAATGACCAATTGATGTTTCTCTCTCATATCAATGTTTCTCTCTCTCCCTCTCTTCGTCTCCCTTCCTCTCTCTCCAAAAAATAAAAATAAAAATAAAAAATCAATAAACACATATTTGCAGGTGAGGAAAGAAAAAAAAACAACTGATAAGAGAGGAAAGCAGGACACCTGAGGGAGCTGGGAGTCTGGACTCTGCAGTCTCCACCAGAGCCACAGACTTTGTCATCTCCTGAGAAGAACTAAGCACTTAATTCAAGGACTTTGTTTTAGATCCAAGTGCTGAGAATTCTCTCCACAGAAGCAGCCCCTACAGCTGTAATACAAACTAGACCTTGATAAGAGCTCAGGTACAGTTGAAGATGGGATTATCAGAAAGCAATGGTAGAAAAGGGATGGAGTGGGGGGAAGCGGGGAAGATTTCAGAGCAAAGACTATCTTGGGAGAATTTTTAAAGATAAATAGGTGTTTTTTACTAGGCATACAGGAAGGGAAATTCAGATTAAAAAGAAAAAAGTCTATTAAGAGAAGTAGACGCTCATGGTCGAGCACTGTGTATTTCGAAAATAACAAGTTCTTCCCTGTGACTGAAAGGAGGTGAGGGATGGCACAGAAAAGAAAACTGTAGGCCCAAATAGAAGTACCTTCAATACCAAGCAAAAGACTTCAATATGTAAAAGATATAGACAGTTACTTTGAACTCAAGGGGTGGAAGGACACAAGCAATGGAAGGGAACTTCCATCATTTTCCCGTTATACACACAAGGAGACTGAAGGTCACAGCAGTCCCAGGGTCAGACAGCACCTTGGCAGCAGAAACAGAAACCAGCCTCAGGTCCCCAACTTCCAGGGCAGTGTCCTCACTACACTGTGCTGCCTGATGTGCCCTGGGTGGGGAACATGCCCTCAGGATGTGAATCCAAAGAACTACAATATCTTGTGAAGTTGATCTCTTCTTCTAGTTCTGATTTACCCCAGAGTTCTCCCACTGCCCTTCCTGCTATGAAGTGTGGTGGGAGAAGGCAGGATAGCTTTGCTGCTGCCCCCACCTATGGAGTGATGGGGACTGGGAACTCATACTGAGGTACCATCAGGGGTACTTCCATTGCAGCAGCTGGGGTGAGGGAAGTGAAGAGAGGGAGGGAATGAGTGGCTTGGGGCTCTCAGCTCCAGGCTCTGGGTGCATTGGTTGATTCTAGTAGGGACACTGGAGGAAGGGGAGCAGCTTAGGAGGAAGAGGTCCCCAGGAGAATATCTACTCCAAGCAGCATCTCCCCATCTTTAAGAAGCCTCACATGCTGGCTCCATCAAGGAAGCAAAGTCTTGAGAACACTCATTTGCTTAGAACTTTTTGGGGTCTCACACCTTCCATCTCCTGTTTTCCTCCTTGAGTTAATCATCAGGACTGGTGCAATGAGCACAATAGTGCTTCTTTTCCCAAAGCTGGGAGATATTGTCAAGAACAAACCATGTGGATGAGGAAGTCCACGCTGGCATATCAAGTAAAGAGTTCAGCTTTAACCAGTTCAGGGGACAAGTCTCACATCGAATTAAGTGGAGCCTTTTATTGACTCGCTAGGTCCAACCTCTGACCTAATCTGCTTTAAGCTGTGCATTAAAGAGTCCTGATGTCTTCTTTCATTGCACTCTGATTTGGCAGGAGGTTCCTCTCTCTGAATATGAGTCTCACTTCTCCAGAAAGGCTAACATTTAACCCCTCTCTGTTATTTATGGTACTGCCCTAAACTCAACTCTTTTTCTTTCCCCCTTTTTGCCAGTTTATCTCTCACAGACAATCTAGGAAAGCAGACCTCAGAGTGCTATGGTTGTTTTATAAGAGCAGGAGAGAGTATCCCACTGTCAGCAAGCACATGTGTGAGCATAAGTGTTGGTGCAGGACACCCAGCCCCCTCCACCAGCTGGGACACAAGGCCTCTGTCAGCAGGTCAGGCAGTGACTGTGGTCCAACCATGTGACTTCTCTGAGCCTTAGAATTGTTTTCTGAGAAATGAAAGCGTGATGAAAGATGATTTCAAAGGTTGAATTCAGTAAAAAAAATTTTTCAGTGTTTTCTGTTTTTAAAGATTTTCCACTCAATACTTCCCAGAAAGAAAGATTGGATCTCAATATAACATCTATTTCCATAAGATTTTTATGTGTTTCAAAGAGCCAAAGTTGCTTTTGTGGCAGTAATCACCAGTTTAAATAAAAAAAGAAATTCATTCACACAGAAATGCAGACAGGGAGAGAAAAATTCTTATTTACCCCCACTCCCACCCTCCTGAATTCTTGTCAAAATACCAGCAAAAAAATGAATTTTTACCCCAATAGGGATTTTGTATCTACTTATATAAAAACCCTGGGTGTTACATCATGGCCAGAGGTGCAACCAACCGGAAGGAAGTCAGTCCTGCAGGGGTCATCTTGGAAAAGGCTGCTCCCTCCCCCAGCTGTTTCCTGTAGGGCGAGGTTTCAGGCAAGAACCCACCCTCAAGGCCAGGTTTCAGGCAGGAGCGGAGCATGGAATTGCTGAGTCCTGGGTTGCCTTGTCAAGGGCTGCGCCCTCCCTGAGCTGTTTCCCGTGAGGCCTGAGCAAAGAACCCACCCTCAGAGCTCCAGGAACACCCAGCAGCAGTCAGTGCTGGGTTGCTGAGGTGGAGGCCACAACATGGTAGAACTCTGGGTCTGGCCCAACAGGGGGCGTGGCTGGCCTTCAAATCAGACCCTGACAGTAGGGAGGAGGCAGCCCCATTCCTCACAGAATCTGCTGTTGTATAGCTTGCTGTCAGTGGCCTGCCAGCCAGGAACCCCATTCACCTGCACCCCGGACCCTGAGGACCCTGACAGGAGGGAGGAGGGAGCCCCATTCCTCAAGGAATCAACAGGAGGCCAGATTTCTGTCAGGGGCCTGCCAGCTAGAAATCCTATTCACCTGCATATCTGTATAAAGTTTTAATACATTCTATTAGAGGTCGTGGTGGTACTGTTTTACCCATAGCCTCTATAGGAATTGCTGCAAATTTACTTCTCGGTGGAAGCACCTTTCATTCCCAATATAAATGACCGATTCCATTAAATGAAACTTCAATTTCTAGACTCAATATAAAGAGTGAAGTTGCTAAAACTATTAAAAAGGCCCAACTTCTCATTATTGATGAATGCACCATGGCATCCAGTCATGCTATAAACGCCATAGACAGATTACTAAGAGAAATTATGAGTCTGAATGTTGTATTTGGTGGGAAAGTTCTCCTTCTTGGAGGGGATTTTCGACAATGTCTCAGTATTGTACTGCATGCTATGTGTTCAGCCATAGTACAAACGAGTTTAAAGTACTGCAATGTTTGGGGATGTTTCAGAAAGTTGTCGCTTAAAACAAATATGAGATCAGAGGATTCTGCTTATAGTGGATGGTTAGTAAAACTTGGAGATGGCAAACTTGATAGCAGTTTTCATTTAGGAATGGATATTATTGAAATCCCCTGTGAAATGTTTGTAATGGATCTATTATTGAAGCTACCTTTGGAAATACTATATCTATAGATAATATTAAAAATATATCTAAACGTCCAATTCTTTGTCCAAAATATGAGCATGCTCAAAAATTAAATGAAGAAATTTTGGATATACTCGATGGAGATTTTCACAGATATTTGAGTGATGATTCCATTGATTCCACAGATGATGCAGAAAAGGAAAATTTTCCCATCGAATTTCTTAATAGTATTACTCTTTCGGGAATGCCATGTCATAAATTAAAATTGAAAGTGGGTGCAATCATCATGCTATTGAGAAATCTCAAGAGTAAATAGGATCTTTGTAATGGTACCAGATTTATTATAAAAAGATTACAACCTAACATTATCAAAGCTGAAGTATTAACAGGATCTGCAGAGGGAGAGGTTGTTCTGATTCCAAGAATTAATTTGTCCACATCTGACACTGACCTCCCATTTAAATTGATTCGACGACAGTTTCCTGTGATGCCAGCATTTGTGTGACTATTAATAAATCACAAGGACAAACTCTAGACAGAGTAGGCATATTCCTACCTGAACCCGTTTTCACACATTGTCAGTTGTATGTTGCTTTCTCTTGAGTTTAAAGAGCATGTGACATTACAGTTAAAGTTCTAAATACTTCATCACAAGGGAAATTAGTCAAGCACTCTGAAAGTGTTTTCACTCTTAATGTGGTGTACAGGGAGATATTAGAATAAGTTTAATCACTTTATCAGTCATTGTATGCATCACTGTTGTTTTTATATCATGTTTTTGTTATTTTCATATCATGTTTTTGTTGTTTTTATATCATGTTTTTGTCGTTTTTATATCATGCCTCTGTTGTTGTTATATCCTTTTGTTACTGTTTATTTATTAATAAATTTACATATTATTTTCATATACATTTTACTAATTTCCTTTTCTCTCTCACACTTCTATTATAGAGAAAGGGCAAATAGCAATATTAAAATATCTCCACTAATCAATTCCCTTTTTAAAATAAATATATTTCATTGATTTTTTACAGAGAGGAAGGGAGAGGGATAGAGAGTTAGAAACATCGATGAGAGAGAAACATTGATCAGCTGCCTCCTGCACACTCCCCACTGGGGATGTGCCCGCAACCAAGGTACATGCCCTTGACTGGAATCGAACCTGGGACCCTTGAGTCCGCAGGCCAATGCTCTATCCACTGAGCCAAACTGGTTAGGGCAATTAATTCCCTTTTAATGTGCACAAATTTCGTGCACCAGGCTACTAGTATATTAATATTTTTAAAAAGATACAAACTCTATGGTGAACAAAAATAGATACAGAGCAGAGCAGCATCAAACAGACTGTCAAACTATAGTGGGAAGGCCGGGGAGGGTTAGGGGGGTGGGTAAAAGATCAACCGAAGACTTGTATGCATGCATATAAGCATAACCAATGGACACAAGACACTGGGGGGTAGGGGAGGCTGGAGGAAGGTCAAGGGGAAAAAAGAAAAAAGTAGACATATGTAATACTCTTTGTAATACTTTAAGCAATAAAACAAAATTAAAAAAAAAGAAAGGTGAATTTATCAATTAAAAAAAAAGGCACAAACTCTGATCTTTTAATTAAAAAAACAATGTCTTTAGAATAAAAGTTTAAAGCTTTAATTGTAGAGCTGAGGTGGCACAAAAAATAAGTATTGCAATTTAATACACTAATTTATTATATGTTGATTTCTATAGTAGGAAAAAACAATGTCAGTCTGTCTGTGGTTCCATCATCAATTCAATGGGTAAGTGAAAATTTCAGGAATACAGTCTTATCAGAGACCCCAAAATTAGAGATAAATCTAGGAATAGATTTCATAGAACTAGAAACCCTCATTAATTAATTTTGGGAACAAGTCAATAGTAAGTAATTACTCAATTAGAAAGTTCCAGTATATATTTCTCTAAGTTACCAAGTGGGTGGTAAATATTGAGAAAGACACAAAATAGTACAATTCCTGATAAGCAAATAAAAATATGTTACTTATATTTTCATTACCTATAAAAACATTGATGTTTTAGTGCATGATTCTCCATATTTTTGTCTACATTATGTACATGTTTTTATAACATACGAGGGGCCCAGTGCACGAATTTGTACATCCTGAAAGGAACTTTGGGCCATGAGGCTGTGATGGGCACAGGGGTGGGTCTCCACTCATCCTCCGAGATCCCACCTGGCCCCCAGTCTGCCAGCAGCCCACTGCCTCTCCCACATGCTGATGGCGCTCACCTCAATCACAACCGCTGACAGAGTGGAGCGATTGTGGCCATCAGCAGCAGTGGGTGTAAGTAAGGCGGGCACTGTCAGCAGGTGCGAGCAGCAGCTGCTGCCCCAATCACCGCTCAGAAGCAGGTCAAGGTGGAGAAGCCCTCAGGGGTGATTGGGGCCGGCAGCCACCGCTTGCACCCTCTGACAGTGCTGAGCAATTGGGACCGGCACTGGGCTCCAGTAGCAGGTGCGAGCGGCAGCTCTGGTGCCAGCTGCAGGTGCAAGAAGGGCCAGTGCCAGGAGTGGGTGCAAGCGGGAGCTGCCAGCCCTGATTGCCCCTCAGGAGCAGAGGAAAGTGAGAAGCCCTGAGGGTTAGTTGGGGCTGGCAGCCACTGCTCGCACCAGCTGATGGCGCAGAGAGGGGTGCAAGTGGAGGCTCCAGCCTGCAGCAGGTGTGAGTGCCCAGCAAGACCATGGTACGCAGGAGCAAAGAATTTTCAGTAATCACCAGAGGCTTGCCCTGATGACAGTGACCGACGCACTGCCTTGGTCTGGCGTCCCTGCTCACCTGCTCTA
>NW_005871086.1:1283602-1340795 GCF_000147115.1 Myotis lucifugus | reverse complement strand
TCGCGGGCGCGGGGGGGGGGCCTCCCTCAGCACCGCCTCTCCCAATTGCCACTCAATGATTCCTTTCCTTAAGTCCCACCTCTCGGCTCCCCTACTCCTCGCGGGATCAGGCCTAAGTTTTATCTAGGGATCTTCGGGCAGCCCAGGGAGCCCTTGGGGGATGTCCAACTAAAGGCTTAGGCCCCCAAGGGATCAGGTCTAAACCATTAGTTGGACATTCTTAGTGCTGCCACGGAGGTGGGAGAGGCTCCTGCCACCACCTCTGCGCTGGCCAGCCATGAACCCAGCTTCTGGCTGAGTGGCACTCTCCATATGGAAGTGCACTGAACACCAGGGGGCAGCTCCTGCATTGAGCGTCTGCCCCCTGGTGGCCAGTGTGCCTCATATCAACCGGTCATTCTGCTGTTCAGAAAATTTGCATATTAGCCTTTTATTATTATTATATAGGATGTCCCTATTTCCCCCCTATTGCCCCCTCTACCCAGCTCTTGCCCCCCACTTCTCTCTGGCCATCACCATACTGTTGTCTGTGTCCATGGGTTGTGCATATATTTTCTTTGGCTAATCCCTTTTTTAAATTCACTTCTTTAAATTTTTATTTTCAGATAAGTGCTTATAACTGCACTATTATATATTTTCTATTATATCATTTAGAATTGAGATATTTTTTAATTGAACCCTTGTAAATTTTAGCACAATTTAATAAATTATGATAGGAGCAATTAGGAGAATTTCCATGTAATGCAGATACATTTCAATTAATATTTTATTAATTTTTAATTTTTTAATTTGAAATACTCTCATACATGTAAAAAAATATAAAATACTACAGCATATTATATGTACCCTTCACCCAATTTCTTAGGTGTTAATAATTTAAACATAATCATTATACAACTAACAAAATTTGGAATATATTTTTCTTATAATCTCTTTAATATTACCTAATCCATTTACTTTGTTTTTGTTAATCTTCACCCACGGATATTTTTCCATTGAATTTTAGAGAGAGTGAAGGGAAAGGGAGAGACTCATTGATTGGTTGCCTCCTGCACATGCTCTGATGGGAACTGGGGATCAAGCAACTGAGGTACATGCCCTTGGCTGAAATGGAACCTGGGACCCTTCAGTCCAAGGGCTAATGCTCTATTCACTGAGCAAAACAGGCTGCAGCTTAATTCATTTACTTTTAATCTATATGTGTTTTTATATTTAAAGTAGGTTTTGTTTTTGATTCACCCTCATAATCTGTCTTTATATTGGTGCATTTATGCCACTGACTTTCAGAGTGCTTACTGATAGAGTTACTGCCATATCAGGTGGCTTCTGGGGCTTCTGGGGCCAGCCTGTGGCCCGGGATCGGATCTGATCCTGGGCAGCAGGCAGGCGGCTTCTGGGGTCTCACATGGGGGCCTGGATGGCGGCTCGCGCTGGTGGCTTGCGCTGTCCTGCCCTGCCTGCAGTATGCAAATTAATCGCTATCTTTGTTGGCAGTTAATTTGCATATCGCCCTGATTAGCCAATGGGAGGCGTAGCGAAGGTACGGTCAATTACCATGTTTGTCTATTATTAGATAGGATGATATTGTATACTATGTATATTCTGCTTCAGATTCTACTTTTTCTCTTAAAATGTATCTTGGCTCCTGTTAATATTCAGTTTCTTAACCTAGATAGTAGTGAACATAGATATGTTTACTTTGGACTAATTTATCGAGTTTTATACTTAAAATTGGTTCATTTTTCTGTGTACATGTTATATTACATATAACAATAACAAAAAAAACTTATTCAAAATTATGCATCATAAACATTTATTCCAAGTCAACAAATACCTATATTATTCTGAAGGCTCTGTAGTATTTCATGTTAGGGATGTAGCATGATCCATCACACAAATTCTCTATTGTTGGACATTCATAATATTTACAACTTTTTACATGTATGCATCTATATAATAAAAGCCTAAGCGACCCTTAAAGTGGAACGAAGAGAACAACTGGTCATTATGATGCGCACAGACCACCATGGGGCAGACGCTCAATGCAGGAGCTGTCTCCTGGTGGTCAGTGCATTCTCACAGAGGGAGTGCCACTCAGCCAGAAGCTGGCCTCACAGCTGGGGAGCACAGCTTTCATGGCGGGAGCCTCTCCTGACTCCATAGCAGCAGGCGCAGCATGCCGGGATAAGTGCGAGTGGAGCAAAGCCTGGCCACAATTTGGGCTCCTCTCTCACTGCCTGCCACTTGGCGCACTGCTACATCCCCCGAGGAGTCCTGGACTGCAAGAGGGATGTCTGATTGCTGGCTTAGACCCATAGACCCAATTTCCCTGGGTTAGCAGTCATACATCTCCTGAGGGGTCCCAGACTGTGAGAAGGCACAGGCCAGACTGTGGGACCCCGCCCCCCAAGTGCACAATTTCATGCACTGGGCCTCTAGTTCTAAACTAAAAACCCACCTAGTCCAGCTGGTGTGGTTCAGAGGTTGAATGTGGTCCCATAAACAAAAAGGTTGTGGTTTGATTCTATTCAGGGCAGAGGCCTGGGTTGCAGACTTGATCCCCAATGGGGGGCATGCTGGAGGCAACCAATCGATGTTTCTATCTCTCTGTCCCTCTCCCTTCTGTGCTCTCTAAAATCAATAAAAACATATTGAAAAACAAACAAAGAAAAAAAACCATCTAGCCCTGACCGGGTAGCTGTTGGTGGGAGCATCGTCCCACACCAAAAGGTCATGGTTTGGATTCCCAGTCAGGGCACATACTGAGGTTGAGGGTTCCACTCCTCAAGCAGGACACCTGTAGGAGTTATCCAATGGCTGTTTCTCTCTCACATCGATGCCTCTCTCTCTCTCTCTCTCTCTCTCTCTCTCTCTCTCTCTCTCTCCACACTCTCTCCCTTTTTCTCTCTCTAAAACTCAATAACACCTATGCCCATGTTAGAAAACAATAAAATATCACATGTGCATTTATATTCTTGTGTCATAAGTCAGGTTCCCTGGTGAAGCGTCACTGAGATGCTGGTAAAGATTTGCATTCAGGAAGTTTACTGGGAAGTGGGCTTGGGATCAATACCTATAGAGGGGTCCATAGGGACCCTAAGTGTGAGCAGGTGCTCATCTGGGCTCCTTGGACTCAGGGTGTGCTTCTTGCTTTGGGTGCGGGGGTCCCAGGCTCAAATCCCAGCCCAGCCTAAGCTTTAAAAATTGCTTTTCCTCCTTTGGGAGCTACTGCAAAAAGTGTTCCGGGCCTGTCCCAAACTGTTAGCAAAGAAGAGGTGCACTGAACTAACAGGAAGCCAATGACCTGTATTGGAGACTAAATTGCCTGGCTTCCTGGACTCTAGAGGCCCCATTGCTCCTGGGAGCAGCAGCCCGTGTCCCTTCTGGCTTCTGCAGGCAGGGCTGGTGCCCCACCTCCTGCTGTCCCAAGTCCTGCTGTCCAACCCGGACACGTCTTCGCTGACTTTGTGTCTCCAATGCAGATCTCCAGGGTTGCTTCAGGCCACACAGGGACTCTCCCACTGTGCCTGGGGCGGGGGCTGCTGTGGTGCCAGCTCCGAAGGCGGGAACTGGACTCTTGGGGTCTCCTCCTAGAAACTGGGAGTGGTACCAACTACCCAGGAGCTCGCTCCCAGAGTCTCCCCTCCACTCTGCACCCCAATCCCATTAGTGTACACACACACACACACACACACACAGACCCCACCCAGATCCAAAGCAGGAGTCAGAACAACTATTTTGCATTTTCTACAAGCTCCACCTTTTCTTACAAAGGAGGAAGAAGTGGGTGAGAAACAAAAACTTCTCTTTCTAAGCCCTGCCCTTTTCTGAAATTTTGTTCCCAGGCCAAGATGGGTTCACATTTCTGTTCCTCCTCCTGCTTCGTGTCCTAATTTTACCAGGGGCACTTTGGCTGGGGTAGTCCCTTCTTAGCTGAGGAAATTCAGGAGGAGTTTGTGGGACCAGACTGGGAGCTGAGGAATGGGAAGGAGGCAAAAATGCAGTTTTGTAAAGTTAGTGGTGCTGCATTCCCACCCCATGTTTACTTTCCGCAGCTGGACAGAGATGGCAGTGCGAATGCCTATAGCCTAAAGGTAGAATTCCAAGGGACCACCGCTGGGCGGCCCCGAAAGGGCCCTGCTTGCTCAAACCAAGGAATCTTTGCTTCCTACTAGGTTGATTGCCAGATTTACGAAGCAGAACTCATTCAGTACTTGCAAGTGAAAATGACCTTTGGTGTTTTCATTTTCTGTTTTCTCTCGTATGTATGTCTCCTCACCCTTAACCCACTCAAAGCCAGTGCCTGAAATTCTTGGAGACACTGCCAACAGCCTCCTCTTTCATTTTTCTTACTACAACATTGGGATCCCCAGCCTTCTTACTCGGAGACAGCACACCCACAGACAACAGCACACGGGCATGACATGACATCTTTGTTTCTAATGGACAGTAAAAACAGCCTCAGCACTATTGTGGGGACTAGGGAAATCTGAACTTAGCCAAGACCCTCCTGTATGTCATTAAAAATCTTATAGTCAAGTCATAAATGTAATCACTAGAAACCCAAGTGATTAATTATCTGAACAGCAGGTAGCCAGCCTCCCAGAAGCAGTCTTGGGTATTCATAGAGCTACTTAAACTGCAAGGCTACTAACTAGTTTGATAATTGTGTTACACTTCATTTCAAGTAATTTTTTTAATAACTTAAAATATTTTTTGAATTCAGGGAAATACTCAAAGTAGGTTTCCTTTAAACAGCAACTTTCACAGGCACCTTTAAAATTAGCTTTGATTTTCTAGAAATTACTAGTTAGAACCTGAAAGCTGTGTTGTGCATTGGAAAGCTTCTACTCCTAGGAACCTTAGATGTTCCTTAGGCCACACATGTTGTCTTTCTCTGTCCCTCAGGTTCCTCATCTGTAAAATGAGGATTTGACACAATGGTCTCTGAGGTCTCTCTCTCTCTTATTCTATGACAGCACGGAGTGGTCAGGTATTGCAACAGGACTCATAGAAAAAGAAGGTACTCCTATAAAGAGGAGAAAAACTATCATTTGGCAAAGAGGATAAGAAAGCCATTCCAGGAAGAG
Source organism: Myotis lucifugus (assembly GCF_000147115.1). Classification (NCBI taxonomy): domain Eukaryota; kingdom Metazoa; phylum Chordata; class Mammalia; order Chiroptera; family Vespertilionidae; genus Myotis; species Myotis lucifugus. The sequence goes on along the minus strand of NW_005871086.1, from coordinate 1,335,705 downwards.
AGGAAGGGCTCTGGCTTTAGTTGAAAGTGCAGATGTCAGGTTATAAGCAGGCAAAGGTAAGAGGCTGGTCAAGGTATTGTTGGAAGCATTTACCAGTGTGATTCACAAATTAAAGTAAATGACTAGGAAAGTGGACCAAAGCAGGCTGGCAAAAACCCTCTTTAGGAGTTTTCATTATACTGTATTTGAGCAAAAAGCAATCTCTGTAAATAGTTATTCTCAGAAGAACAGCTTGAAACATTTGGGGAAAAGAGAATGGGCATAAAGCCGAGTTTGTTGAAAAGTGAGTGATTGCTGTTTGTCTGTTTGGAAATAGAGCCATGTCAGCAGGCCTGTGCCCCATTGTCCCTCTATCAGAACTGTCTCCCCTTCCTGGAAGTGGAGGCATGATCCTTCTTTTCACGTGAGCATCATTCTCTTTTAACCATTACTTCTCTTCTTAAGTAAGTTTCATGCGTATAGACCAAAACTATGTAGAGTTATAAAGAAATTTGAATATTAAACTTTCCCCTCCATCACACAATTTTACTATTAGTCTTAAGGACAGAATTAAACATGTGTACTCTGTATAAAGGGGAAAGTGCACCAGCACTAGAGTCCTTAGAAGGGGAACCCAACCTTCCCCTGTCTGTGCAGGGAAACTATTGGCTTGAAGAAGAGACATAGAAAAACCTTTTAGTAAAAGGAGAATATCTTCCAAGTTCAAGCTGTCAGAACATTTTAAAATATATGAACATATATTTCAATTGACAATTGTTTCACATCTATTGCAATCACTGGCAAAGATATAGTGTTTACTAATCATGGAGTATAGTTTCCTGTTGTATTTTGAAACAGAAATGGATAAGACTTAGATGCACTTTAATGAAATTGGAAAACTTTTTTCTCAAAAAAAACCATTTTCTGTTTCCTCATAACTTCATTGTGCGAAGATGAAAATAAGATAATTAGAATGAAATCAACCATTCACTTATCTCTGGATTGTCAACTGTGTAGGCAGGTTGTGGATTTCCCCAAGGTTGCTCAGTGAAATCCCAGAGGCAGAGAAGGGACATGGCTGTGTTCAGAGGCTAGAAGCTGCTCCCCGCCATCACTGCCAAACTAAACCCAGAGGCTGATCTGTCTGTGTGAACTGGGCTGGAACTGGAGTTTCAGGCAATGGGACTGTTTGTGTGTGAATGTGATTTTGGAATGGAGTCCCTTGTCTCTCTTGTTTGGTGATTCATCAGAGAAGGATTGTGTTGATCAAGTCATGTTGTCCCCAAAGGCTGTGGGAGGTGCTGCTGCCTCAGTCTCCTGGGACTGCTGAGGCAATCAGGGTGTTGGAATGGGCCTGGCAGCCATCTTCCCTAACAAGTGACTGGTTGATAACTTTTTAGAATTCACTTCTCAGTGTCTCCTGAAAAAGTGGTATGTGATTACTTTAAAGTAGGTTCCACTCCCAAATAGCTTGTCTGCCCACAAAGGACAGTGAGGATTTGGGCACTCTGCTAGGTGCCAGTAGAGGCCCCACTCTAAGGACCCCATATCCTGTTACCTCTCTTTGCTTTAAAAAGACATTGAACTTTGTTGTTTGGCAGAACAAATGTTCTGGTCAGAGTCATGCCTACCTCTTTCTCTCCAGAGGCTTCAGTAACTCTGAGGCACCAAGTACTGAGGGAAAGCTGTTTATGGCAGTTTGCTTGGTCCTCTTTTCACTACCCCCAACTTTTTTTCTCTTAGCTCAGGATATGGTTGGGGATGAAGGCAAGCAGGGAGAGGACAGGGGGTGGTGCGGGGGGGTGGGGGAGTGGGGGGATTGAAGCTCAGGCAGGACTGTGTCCCAGCACAACTGAAAAGCAGGGGCAGTTTTTCCTTTTTGGGTTCTCCATGCTGCCCATGTCACCAGAAAGGGATAGGACTGGGCCAGCAGGACTGGGATATGTGGGTTTTTGACTTCATGCAGGAAAGAATTCAAGTCATAAGCCCAGCTAATTTTGAGAGTATATTTATTAAAGGTTAGGACAGTGACACAAAGGAAGAGCTTTGGGTAGAAGAAGCAAGATCACAGTAATAAAAGTGACCCTAGACTGGGCTGCATAAACTCAGAAAAGAAAGTCACAGCAACAGATGTGAGCCTAGGCTGGGCTGCTGGGTCACTGAGAAGTAAAAGTGTGAGAGACAACAGTGAGCCAAGGGAGGACTGCTTTTGGCTCACTGAAAAGTTAAACAAGAGGAGGACCCTGGGAACTTAGGAGAAAGAAAGTAAAATTACACACCTGAGAAAAGGGTAGCATTTGTGTGCTCAGGGGAGAGCCTGTCTTGAGGATTTATCTGTTTTTTGTAGAATGGACTTTTAGGGTGGTCTCAATCAGAATATTTATCAGCTTTTTAGGCATGTATTTTAACATGCTTATGTATCAAATGAGAGTATAGTGGGATCATTCTCTTGTCATCTTTAGCTGTATCTTGGATTTGACTGGCTCTAATTTGGGTGTTTTGTTATTTATTCCCCTGACCCCATTCATTCTTCGGTTTGGCACTAATGGCACCACTGGGTCTCTGTTATCTATCTCCCTGACTAGGGTGATTTTAGCTACTCACTCGCTGGTTGGTTAAGTGTCCTTCCCTAACCAAGGATACCTGATCCTAAGTGTCCTTGGTTAGGGAAGATAGAGTCTTATAATTTATTAGCTGGTTGTTGATTGCTTGGCCCTTTGTTTAAATATTTTTGTCTCCATTTCCCTTATTCTACTTTCCAGTGAATTTCTCTACTTTGTTTTATTTTTATTAACACTTGGAGTGCGGGAAACGAGTTAAGTCGGCTCGTGTGAATTGCGCGTACTCCGCGGGAGCCGTCTTAACTCGGTTCATATAGATTTGCGGTGGAGTGCGGGAAACGTGTAAACTCGGGCCGATTGTAACTGCGTATTACCAAATATTTGTTTGTTTGCCGTTCACAAAGATACCTACCTGCGTATGCGAACCGTTTCATACCCATTGGGGTAATAGGTATCATAAAAATCCCTTGTAAGTAGAGAACACTTTATGGCGCTGGTCGAGTACAATACCGTTAGGGTACCAATGTATTGTTTTCTCATTTTATAACCGATATCCCTGGATATCTCACCATGCAAAGAGAATAGTTATTGAGAAATACTTCTTGTGTCCGGACGTCTTTAGTTTTGAGTTTTGTGAATATTATTACGTGTTTAAACTAACTCTGATTTTGCGCGGGAAACCTAAATAATTGCCCGCGCCATCTTATATTTTGGCGGGAAATTCACCCGACACCGTAGTTAACCTGCCTCATCCACTTTTCTTCCTCCTTAAGTGCTCAGGCCCTTCCAGTTACCAAAACTGTTCCTCAGATAGGCTCTAGAGTACCTGCCCAAGCATGTGTAACCCACTTACAGCTGTTTAAACAGTTAATCTCTCCTGGGAGAGAGTACATTGGAAAGGGGGACAATACCTCCAAAGTGAAGGCATATCCGTGGGTTTTAAGGGTTTATCAGTAAGCTTGAAGCAGAGCTTTCCTGGGACTCTTGGAAGCCTTTCTACTCAACCTGCCTTGTTTGGTAACCACTACCAAACCCAGTTGTGCTGGTGAGCCCTGAGAGAAGCCAGGAGAGTTTGCATGTTTGGAGTCCCAAAAGTGAGATCGGAGAATGCATTTTTAGACCATGAGGGGTAATAAAAAGAACTTGGGGACTAGGTGTCAGCCACTCTTTTAGAAACTAAGACTGTAGAGATGATAAGACAGTTAATCTTCTCTCAGTAGGTTCTATCCAATTGAGAGACAATGAGATCAATTAACCATTTAAGGAGTAATGCTTATCAGTGGAGGTAATCAGTTTTGCAGCTGTGCTACAGGGAATAGAATATCGGGGACTCCTGGTTAGTCTCTTGTGAACAGCTGAGGATGAAGTAAGGAGAAGCCCAGGAAATATGGCAAGGATAGTTCTGAGGGTTAGTAGCTGGGAGGTTGAGGTCAAGGGCAGTGGGAACTAACAGCTGTCACATAACCTCCTCTACAAGTGCTTTCCTGGTTCTGTGAAACCTATGAATAACCTACTTATTGGCATGGCATCCTTTCATGAAACCAAATTATGTGGGTAAGTAGACAGGGCAGGGGAATAACATTCTGCTGGGAGACCACATTTACTCTGTGGGGTTCTTCCAAGGCAGTTGTTGGAGTTGGCCCATAGATCAGAAACAGTGTCTTCTGAATCCAGATCATGTATGTGAACAATGAAACCTTGGTCCTGTCATGAGCAAGAGTAAGAACAATGGACATCAGAAAAAAGGCCACTTTCAGACAAAGGGCCATGTTTACCAACATCAAAAATTACCTCGGAGAACAAGTCTTTAATCTACTCCAGTGGGTAGATATTTTATCTAGTCATTCCCAATAAAAAGGTGAATTTCCTTGTTAGCCAAGGGCAGTGTCCTTGGTTTCCTTATCTCTGCCAGGATTAGGGTTCTTTTGAACTAGTTTTTCCACCCAGTTCATTTGATCGCCATATAATCAGAACCAGAGGGATCCAGTGCACACAGCTGGAACCCATCTCCAGGAACAAAGAACTGGAAACCATCTTCAGTTGAAGGGACTCTTCCAGATTTTTCTAAGATTTTTACCCCTGGGTAATCTATCACTGTATTTTTTTTTCATATATACATACTATTTCTAGCCATTTAGCTATTTCAACTAAACAATTTTTCCCCCTGTAAAGCCTATGGGCCCAACTTATGAACTAAGAAAAAATGAACCAGATTCTAAAGTTTAAAATGAAAGCAGATTTCTTTGGCACTGTGTGTGTGTGTGTGTGTGTGTGTGTGTGTGTGTGTGTGTGAAGGGAGATTAGTGAGACTGGGAGCAAGTGGAGGTTTAGGAGGGATTCCTGAATTGTGATAAAATCCCCAAAACCCTGGGGAAGCCATTTGCTGAAGGGCATCTAGATGCCTCCAGGGAACAGGCATTAAATGTGGCAGAGCAAGGAAAGAAACAAAAAGACTGCTTTAAGCTTTGTTTTCTTCTAATTGTCTCTACTAATTTTTTTACTTAAAAAAGTTTGATTGCTCTTTAATAACCAAGTGGAACACATTCAAGATCAAAAGAAGGTATACTGGCAGGTTGAAGGGAAGAAAGAAGGAAAAGAGATAAAGGGAGGAATATGCCTTGACTGCTATGTTTACATTTTGTGGGATATTGCCCTAGAATGTATAAAAGTGTGAAGCTACATGTACGGAAATTAAAACCGTAGTTACTTATCATAGACTTGAAGTGTAAACTTGGGTGAATCTCTTGAATACAAAACATTGCCTGTGGAGAGAGGAAGAGAATATTAATTCTTGTGAAGATTAAAAGGTTGATTTGAGACAGATGATAAAGTTAGTCTGAAGAACACTGAGGACATATTTCACTGACAAAAACTGACTGACACTTATGTGCTTGAATATAGAAGGTTATGTGTGAGTTTGATGACCAGATGTGAGGCTCCAAACCCTTGACCAAGGCATGTTCACTTCAGCACCACAAATAATCTGTCTCACATTTGTGTTCTCCCAAACTCATTTTACCTCTTTTGGGGAAATTTAGGATTGAATATACGAGTGAGCAAGTTGTGAGTGGGGGAGCAGATATTAGAAACTGGTGACCATGGTGTGTGCTGGCTGGGCTTTGGTATCTGGATGTCTTAGAAATTCAATATTACAATAAACCTGAGGAAAAAATTTAAGTTCTTACAGAATTGATTGCAAATTCTGCAAGTTAGAAGCAAAGATTTTCCTTTACCTCTCCAGACTGGGATGGGAGGCCTTCAATCTCCACCAGCAAGTGGCTTTGTAGGATGTGAAGCCTCTGGATGGCATCAGTCCAGGACCTTAATTAGAGGTAGTCTATGGCTTTTCCTTATACGCTGAGCCTTAAGAAATGACATATCTCACTGAGATTGAGTCTCAGATCTTTTTATCATCTATTATTTTTTCACAAGGTGCCTTCTACTATCAACTAAACTTATACAAACTCGTCTCTGTAATTCCACTAGACTTTTGCTAGTAAAACAGGAAAACATTCTCTTATGCTTAAAGAATTCCATATTTTAGAGTTGGCAACTCTCTCATTCTATAGATGAACAAACTTAAGTCTTGAGAGGAAAATGAAGTCAATCACTAAAAAATTTTTTTTAAAAAAATGAGGGTCTACTGTGAGGCAGGCACTGTGATTCAAGGTGAATATGGGGTCTGCCCTCCTGTAGAGTATACACCAGTAGGAAACACAAACAAGGGGAGAGGTGATTGGATGACAGCTTGGAAATGGCACCTGTGCAAATTGGCAATATGTATATCTTTATTTTATGATATCCTTGTGAGCAGATCCTGAGCTTTATCACTTTTGCTTTGACACTTGTATCTAATGGGGTGTCCTTGGTCTCAATATCTAAGCACAGAGTGTTTGGACAGACTCTAGACAGGCCCAGCAGCTCAGACCCCCTTCTTTGAACAACAAAATCCCCACAACCTGTACAGCACTGGTACATCTTACAAGGACCCATGGTCTCCATTACTGCATGGAAGATGTTGGCAACATTTCTACCCACCACGGCCACCTGATGACTCTTTTGGCTACTACAGCTCTGGTTCTGCTTCCTGATTTTGAACTCTGGGTTTCTGGCCCCAGGCAGAGAGGTGTTGATTTGATGACCCTAAGGTCCTGTTCCATCTTGGGGGCCTGAGATTCTATAATTGCCTTTGACATTAGAAGGCAATATTTGTCTATTGAAGAACAAGAGACCTAAATGAATCCAAATGAATAAAACTTTGATGAGGTCTTCCACAAAACTAGAAAATGAAAACACACCCAGAAGACTGAAAAGCACAATGTAAATGTAAAGAGCTTGGCAAATGGGGAGCATGGCAGGCCAGCAGCTGTGCTGAAGCAGTGGCCGAGTATGAATACTTGTTATTCTTTTAGGGCTGGCTCTTCCCTCTTCAGTCATGAGCCACTTTTTTGCTCAAATCCCAAGAACATGCTTTCACTTTATTCTATTATAAATCATGATTGATGTTTTTAATGGAAATTTTTTCAGCTGCTATTTATTTTAGTATTGTAGAATGACCAACATTTTTCTTAGTGTATTAATTTGGTATTCTTCAACAGTGTGCCAAATTTGTGTATTGCTATTATGAATCAGACAAGGTGTATCAATGCCAAATGATGATGAGAAAGAGTGTTCACATTGCTCTGCCTCTCACATGCCTTCCCATGAAATCATCAGAACCCTGGATTTCCTGGTCTTTCTAGATTCACAGACATACTCCAAGGGCTGTTTAGTAATACTGCAGGGTTAGTGCTAGAACCTGTGGCATCTTTAAGGGTATAAAAATATTTGACATGAAAATAATTTTATTGACTTAGAAAACTACAAAATAAAGATGAAAATGTACCATTTGTCTTCTTTTAATTTAGGATTTGTATGAATTATATCACACATAAGAATAAATTGAAGGTCCAATTTTTTCTCCCATTGTAAGAATTTCTCATTAAGTGTGATGGTTGCTAAGAAATCATAGCCAGTTATAAAGTAAACTAGAGGCCTGATGCATGAAATTCATGCAAGAGTAGGCCTTTCTTTCCCCACCTGCTGGCACCAGCTTCCCTCGAAGCCCCGGAAGGTCGTCCAGAAGGACGTCTGGTCTAATTAGCATATTATGCTTTTATTATTATAGATAAGTTGCTCATACACAAACCATTTGAAAAACAAAATTATAAAAATCAGTTTCAAATTTTTGTGAAAAGTCACTTTTATTATTGGATGTGGGAAGACTCACATACATTTGATATAATGTGGGGGAAGATATGACGGGGTTTTTTTGTTTGTTTTAAATTAAATCTTTATTGTTCAGATTATTACAGTTGTTCCTCTTTTTTCCCCCCATAGCTCCCCTCCACCCGGTTCCCACTCCACCCTCTGCCCTTATCCCCCGCACTGTCCTCATCCATAGTTGTACGATTTTTGTCCAGTCTCTTCCCGCACCCCCACACCCCTTACTCCCCTGAGAATAGTCAGTCCACTCTTTTTCTATGCCCCTGATTCTATTATATTCACCACTTTATTCTGTTCATCAGATTATTTATTCACTTGATTTTTAGATTTACTTGTTGGTAGATGTGTATTTGTTGTTCATAATTTGTATCTTTACCTTTTTCTTCTTCTTCCTCTTCTTAAAGGATACCTTTCAGCATTTCATATAATACTGATTTGGTGGTGATGAACCCCTTTAGCTTCTTCTTATGTGTGAAGCTCTTTATCTGACCTTCAATTCTGAATGATAGCTTTGCTGGATAAAGTAGTCTTGGTTGTAGGTTCTTACGATTCATCACTTTGAATATTTCTTGCCACTCCCTTCTGACCTGCATAGTTTCTGTTGAGAAATCAGCTGACAGTCGTATGGGTACTCCCTTGTAGGTAACTGACTGTTTTTCTCTTGCTGCTTTTAAGATTCTCTCTTTCTCTTTTGCTCTTGGCATTTTAATTATGATGTGTCTTGGTGTGGTCCTCTTTGGATTCCTTTTATTTTGGGTTCTCTGCGCTTCCTGGACTTGTAAGTCTATTTCTTTCACCAGGTAGGGGAAGTTTTCTGTCATTATTTCTTCAAATAGGTTTTCAATATCTTGCTCTCTCTCTTATTCTGGCACCCATATAATTTGGATGTTGGTACGTTTGAAGCTGTCCCAGAGGCTCCTCACACAATCTTCATATTTTTGGATTCTTTTTCTTTTTGTTTTTCCGGTTGGGTGTTTTTTGCTTCTTCGTATTTTAAATCTTTGACTTGATTCTTGTGATCCTCTAGTCTGCTGTTGGAACTTTGTATAATATTCCTTATTTCAGTCAGTGTATGCTTAATTTCTAGTTGGTCTTTTTTCATATCCTCTAGGGTCGCACTAGATTTCTTGAGGGTCTCACTAAATTTATCAGCGGTTTCTATAAAATTCTTGCAAAACCTTAAAAGTGTAGTTTTGAACTCTATATCCAGTAGTTTTCTTTCCTCCATTTCTGTCATTTGTGACCTGTTTCTTTGTCTCCGCATTTTGGCTGCTTCCCTGTGTTGATAGAGTGGCTTTCTATGCTAGGTGTCCTATAGGGCCCAGTAGCTCAGCCTCCCCAATTACCTGAGGTGGACACTCTTGGTGAACCCCTTGTGGGCTTTGTGCACAGTCTTGTTGCAGTTAAGCCTTGATTGTTGTAGGTTTCACTGGGAGGAATTGACCTCCAGGCCAATTGGCTGTGAGAATCAGCTGTGTCTACAGTGGGAGAACTTCTGTGCTGGAGATACCCTTATGGGGCAAGACTTGCTTCAGTGGGACTTTGGTGCTCATTGAGTCTGCCCCCTGAGTGTGTCCCTTATGGATCTGAGGAGTTGTAATCTGGATGGTCCCATTCTGACCACTGGGTACACTGGCTCTTGGATCTCTAAGGAGGTGCTAATTTAGCCCGTGCCTGAGGCTATGAAGCAGGAGCTGTGGAGAGATCTGCAGATTCCTCTTCTTTGTTTGGGGTTTGGAGATGCCCAGATGAGGCCCAGCTGTTAAGCAATGCAAGCTGCTGTGGGGCCTTGGGCCTTCTTTTGGAAATTCTGGGTCTCTCTGACTCAGCTGCAGTTTGTTAGGTAATTTTCAGATTGCAAAGGGCCAGGCCTTTCATATGCAAAATCCTTTGCACACAGTTTGAGTGGGGCAGGGTTTCAGGGGATCAACAGGGTGGAACAAGCAGCTATGGCTGCTCCTCAGTTCTACCCTAAGAGGCCCCGCATCTCAGTGTCTCGGTAATGGCTACAAGCCCCTCTGAGAGAAAGCCACCTTCGAGTTCCGACCGATGCCAGACAGTCCAGTTTCTCCCTGTATGAGTCTGGGTCCCCAGAGACTCACCCGGAACTGGAGTTCAGAGCAGTCGGGAGCTTGAGACTTTCTCCCGATTGAAAAAGAAAACCATGTCCTCAGTTGCCAGCCCTTTCAGCATGCGCCTCCGTACCTCTGCACTTTACTTCCGCACCTCCTCTGAGTCTCAGTGTACTTTTCTCTTTCCTTCTAGGTGTAGAATTTCCACTCAGCCAGCCTTCCTGTGGTTCCGGATGATGTCCGTTTTGTCTTTTGGTTGTATTTTTGAAGTGGTTGTGCGAGGCAGCAATTTCCAGAGTTTACCTATGTCACCATCTTGGTTTCTCCCCGAAATGACAGTTTTTGAAGGTTCTGAATGTTCTTTAAATTTTTCTCCAAAGAACTAAAGATATTTTCAGAAACTACATGCTTCAAACACCAAATAGTTTTCAGTTCTCAAATCCTCACATTTCTTAGCACATAAAGTTTTAAAAGTTCATAAGAAATTTGTTTTCTATTTTCTTGTAATCTATACTTATTTAATTCTATTTTAATAGCTATTATTGAGATAAAATCATACTCTAGGAAGAAGCATTATATTTACTTTATTGGTTTATTTGAGTGTCTGTGATACACTGCCCCTGTGAAGTGTGAGTTCTATACTTTAGACTGAAAATTCTTGACAGAAGATGGTAAAAATTCTTTTCTCTTCCTTATTCTTTTTTTTCTTAATTATTTATTTAATTTTTTAATCCTCAACCCAGGATATTTCTCCATTGATTTTTAGAGTGAGTGGAAGGGAGAGGAAAAGAAAGAGAAGTATTGATGTGAGAGAAACACATTTAATGATTGGCTGCTGTAGGAGCCCCAACCAGGGCTCTGGTCAGGGAGGATCCTTCAATCTACGGACATGCCCTTGACCTGAATCAAACAGTTCTTTGGTCCACAGGCTGACACTCTAATCACTGAGCCAAACTGGCTAGGGCTTATTCTTCTTTTCAGGAAGATGTTAAGAAATCATTACAGCCAACAGCAAGGACTTTATCTTGAGGAAAAGTTCTGAAGAGGTTTTCTTTGTTGTTGTTGTTGTTTTTATCACATAGTAACATCATATGCCTGTTGTTTAACAGTGTATGTACATTTATAGGGAAACTAGAAAATATTCTCTGAGAATAATCCACATTGTTCTTAAGAATAAGCTTGAATTCCTCTTTCTGCAGTCTTCTGTAAAAGTTGCCCCCAGACCCACTTCCAATAATTGTGTGATTCTTCCATGCTCCTCTCAGTTTTTTTTCTAAATAATACATAATAATTCCACCTTGAGCTACAAACAAACTAATACTTGGGGAATCAGGTCTGTGCCCTTTCACCTCAGGGCAAAATTACTAACAATTGCTATCCTTATAGCCAGCTGGTTTATTAATTTGAATACATGGAATCCTGACTTTAACAATCCTCTGATTCACTCTTTCCTGGGTTTAGGATTCATTAGAAGTCCCTCTTTGACCTCTTTAGTCAGTATAGCTCAGTTGGTTGACCATAATCCTATGCACCAAAAGATTGCTGGTTTTATTCCTGGTCAGATCAAAGCCCTGGTGTTGGTTTGATCTCTTGTCTGGGAGCCAATAGGAGGCAAACAATAAGATGTTTCTCTCGCATATCAATGTTTCTCTCTCCTTCTCACAGGCTCTCTCTCTCTCTCTCTCTCTCTCTCTCTCTCTCTCTCTCCCTTTCCCTCTGCCTTCCTTTCTGTCTAAAATCAAATAAACATATTTTTTCAAAGTCCATCTTTTTGATAGGTCTCCTATCTTATTGTCTCGTCTCAGTGTACTGGAGCTCCTATTCCTTAACCATGCATGCTATATCTCCTTTGAGATAGGACTTGGGTATGCCTTAATGGTCTCTGTGTGCCAGGACCTAGCACAGTGCCTTGTACCCAGAGGAGCTTATGTAATATTTGTGATTCAATTAATTAATGAATTAGAGTGTGAATGGATATTGCAATGCTATGACTGATAGAAAGGCAAGTACTCAGTGAGTCTTAAGGGATAGGAAAGAATGTTTGGAGCTGGAAGTTGTGATCAGGAAATTTTAGATTGATTTTCCAAAGGAATGGCTTGATAAGAAATGTGAGATTAATGAGGAAAAGAAAATATGCAATTTAGGTAACTGAGGGTACTTGACTCATAATGCCTGTCCTTTTAGCCTAATTTTCCCCACCATACCTTTTGCCCTTGGCAGAAGCTTTAGTTAGTAGAGACGATGATGGCCCTGGGTCCCCTGTTGCTGGTCTTCATGCTGGGTCTGTGTCTGACCCCACTGGTCCTGGCTCAGAATGACAACAGGTACAGACTCTTCCTGGCCCAGCACTATGATGCCAATCCAAGTGGACACAATGGCAGATACTGTGAAACCATGATGAGGAGATGAGGCCTAACTTCACTCTGCAAAGACACCAGTAACAACATCAAGGTTATCTGTGAAGATGAGAATGGAATGCCTTACAGAAAAAAATTTAGAATAAGCAGGTCTCCTTTCCAGGGCACTACTTGCAGGCATAAAGAGGGTCCCCCTGGCCTCCCTGCCAGTACAAAGCCACATCAGGGTCCAGATGAGCCCTGTTGATGAGTCCTTTTACTATCCATAACCAGCAAGATCCTGACCCAGAGTTGGTTCTGATCTCCATTCCTGGCATTTTCCCTGCACACTCCACAACAGTGGTGACTACATTCATTGCCAGGGACCCAGAAAATGATCTGCCTAGATCCTTTGTTTTCTGTTTTACAATATGTTAATAAATAAAAATGTCTCCGAAATCAGTAAGAATCAAACTCTTTTCATCAATTCTTGGCCTATTGATTTTTCCCCATTTTCTCTACTCAGCTGCCCCAGAGAGGATGGCATGGAATACAAAAGCCCCTTTCCCTATCAGTTAGTGCCTTCTTAGGCAATAGGAAGGTAGACTCCCCCTTCCTGTGAGTGAAAGGATAGATGTTAAATTTATCTTACAGAGAGTGCTGGGAAAATGCAGGGCTCATGGCTGCTAAGCAACATTTTCATGAGAGGCAAATTGTTCTTGCTTTCAATATTACTTTTACACAATTTAAACTTTGAAGAGTAGTGTTTAAAACTAAATACCAAGAGATTAATTAAACTTTCTATCTACTTCCTTCTTAAACTTTATCTCTCTCTCTCTCTCTCTCTCTCTCTCTCTCACACACACACACACATACACCAACACACACACACACACACATACACCAACACACACACACGAACACACACACACATGAACACACACACACACAAACACACACACATATGAACACCAAAGTTCACTCCTGGTACTGACCTCTTGTCTAAGGCAGGAGGTAATTTTGAGTTGCTTTGACTAGACTGCTCCAGGGTATTCTCCTGGTTATCCTATCTAATAAAAGAGAAACATGGTAATTAGCCATACATCCGCTACCCTTGCCATTGGCTAATCAGGGCGATATGCAAATTAACTGCCAGCCAAGATGGCGGCTGGCAGCCATACACTGAAGTGAACAGGGAGGCTTGCTTGCTCCAGTGACTGCGGACTCCAACGTTCCCCGACTGACTTGCCGGCCTCTCAGCTGCAACTCTAAGCAACTATGTTGCAATATAGAAGTTAAACCAAACCCCAGAAACCCGCTTTAGTCAGCCGGGCTTCAGCAAGCTGGACCGCAACATTGTATCAAATACAGAAGGTAAACAAAGGCCAGAAACCTGCTTTCAGCAGCCGAGGCCTCAGAGCTAAACCTGGCCCAGAATAAAAAAAGAAAAAGAAAAAAAGGAGCAGTTGGGAGCTTCAGTCACCTGCCAGCCTGAAAAGGGCCCTCAGCCCCTCAGCCAGACTGGCCAGGCACCCCAGTGGGGACCCCCACCCTGATCCAGGACACCCTTCAGGGCAAACCAGCCAGCGCCCACCCGTGCACCAGGCCTCTATTCTATATAGTAAAAGGGTAATATGCTTCCTGGCACCGGGATCAGTGGAGCCGCGAGGCCTCCTGACACCGGGATCAGCGTGACAGGGGGCAGCGTCCAAACCCCCTGATCGCCCTGCAACTCTGTGTGTGACAGGGTGCAGCACCCCTACCCCCTGATTGGACCTGCTCTGTGGGTGATAGAGGGTGGCGCCCCAACCCCCCATCCCACGAGCCCTGCTCTGTGGGTGACGGGGTAGAGCCATAACCTCCCCATCGGCCCTGCCCTGAGTGTGACAGGGTGCAGTGCCCCAACCCCCTGATTGGCCCTGCTCTGTGTGTGACAGGGTGTGGCGCCACAACTCCCCCCGGCATGGGCCCTGCTCTGTGTGTGATGGGGTAGAGCCATAACTTCCCCATTGGCCCTGCCCTGAGTGTGACAGTGGCGGCGCCCCAACCCCATGATCCGCCCTGTTCTGTGTGTGACAGGGGGCGGTGCCCCAACTCCCCTATTGGCCCTACTCTGTGAGTGACAGGGGGGAGCTCCTCAACCCCCTGATGGGCCGTGCTCTGTGAGTGACAGGGGGGAGCTCCTCAACCCCCTGATGGGCCCTGCTCTGTGCATGACAGGGTGCAGCGCCCCAACCCCCTGATACCGCCCTGCTCTGTGTGTGACAGGGGATGGCGCCGCAACTTCCCTATTGACTCTGCCTTGAGTGTGACAAGGGGCGGTGCCCCCACCCCCCAATCGGCTGTACCTGAGTGTGACTAGGGGTGGCATTGCAACCTCCCGATCCGCCCTGCTCTGTGCATGACAGGGGGCAGTGCCCCAATTCCCCCAATCGGCCCTGCTCTGAGCCTGACCAGGGGCTGCACCTAGAGATGGGGCCTGGCCTCTGCCTCCCAGGAGCAAGCCTAAGCCAGCAAGTCATTATCTCCTGAGGGGTCCCAGACTGCGAGAGGGCACAGGATGGGCTGAGAGACCCCCTCTCCCCCATGATGGCACACATTTTTGTGCACCGGGCCTCTAGTTTTATATAAAGATAAAAAATTTGATTGCTTTCCATTATTTTCTCCTGAATCTTTTACTTTATCAAAGGATGTCAAGCAACTGTGAGGTCTTTGGGAATTTATAGAAAGATTCCAAGCTTATCCCTTATTCTTCTTTATCTAGATTTGTTTTCAATTAAACACATACTTAGGTGAATAGACACTTTCTTTATAAAATATATTAATCAATTCACAGGTTTAATAGTTAAGTTCCCCTTACCTAATTTCTGTCAACAGGTGCCTGAATCTTTTATTTATAAAGTAGTTGTTAATAAATTAAAGTTATGAATCACAAGTTTTGCTGTCTTGTGAATATATGAATGTAGTGTTCACAGTATTCACAATGGTGCCCTCTCCTGCTGCCTACATTGCCCTGAAATGGGCCAAAAGCCTTGCTTCTTCAATACCCAGGTTATAGACCAGTGTCCAGGTGCCACCTGGGAGAGCCCAGACTTACTGAAAGTATTTAAATTTATGGCAGAAGAAATGGAGAAGTAAATTACTGGTGCACACTCGGCACATGGATCTTTCTTCCTTGAGTGAACCTATTTCAAACTTGATATCACTGTCATTTCCTAAGAAAGTAGGAAAAAAGAGTTTTCCAAACCTCTCTTAAGAGAAAATTTGCCTCATTGTAAAATCCCAAAAACCCCTTAGGAAGTCAGAAAGGTCCAAGTTTTGGTAGAATATTTGGAATTTTTTCTCAGGTTCTCCAACTAGTACCTTCACCTTGATATGATGCAAGATGACTTCCATAGAGATCAGTGACCTACTCTAGGCCTTGATAGGGAAGGCCACAAGTATGGACCATTATTATATTGAGTGTGCCATAGCTGTGAAAACACATATCTTCTCCAAACATCTGCTTAGAGTGTTATCATTGCATTCTCTGTTCTGGTATTAGGGCAAATGGCTGTTTCCTAGGAAATCACATGGCAATGGGATGGGGCTGCTTGCTGACCTGCTGATGGAATGAGCAGCTGGGTAGCCAAGCCTAACACTTTTTGCTCTGGGTCTCTTGTGCTCTCACAACCTAAAGCTGCTGAAAATGAAATGTCATGTGACAGGAAAGTCAGTTTTTTTAAAAAAATATATATTTCACTGATTTTTTACAGAGAAGGAGAGAGAGAGAGTTAGAAACATCGATGAGAGAGAAACATCGATCAGCTGCATCCAGCACATCTCCTACTGGGGATGTGCCCGCAACCCAAGTACATGCCCTTGACCGGAATCGAACCTGGGACCTTTCAGTCCACAGACCGAAGCTCTATCCACTGAGCCAAACCGGTTTCAGCAGAAAAGTCAGTTTTTATCTCAAGTAAATCATTTAAGGAATTGAAGTCCTGGTCAACTTTGCAAGGAAAAGAAAACAAAAACCTCAAAATGCCCAAGCCCTTTGAAGATGGTGATATGCAAGGAAGAAAATTCCACTCAATGTGAAGAGGAAATTTTTCTGTAGGACACAGCATAAATTCTAATAGCTTAGATATTTCAACTTAAAAACAGCCTTCTAATTTGGAAGGAATACAGGTACTCTACACAATAAGGGAGAGGGGAATAATAATATACACAACGTGGTGTAGTCATTCATTATTTTATCCAGATTGAAGGAAGCAAAGGAAACCAAGAAAAATGGAAATTGCAAAAATGACTATTGCTAACACTTACTGAGGACTTACCATGTGCCTGGCATTATGATAAGCACTTAAAATTTATTTTATCCTTTATTCCTCATAACATCCCTAAGATGTAGGTATTATTATACTCACTTACATATGAGGAATAATGCTGAGAGGGGTTAAGTAATCTTCCCAAGATCATATAGTTAAAGTGGCAGGGCTAGTTCTTTGGGATCACAGTGTCAAAAGAAGTTCTTATTGAAAATCAATGTGGTAGAGTGGAGGAAGCCTTTGAGGCAAGCTCTGACCAAAAAGTATGTGTTGGGATGGTTTGGGGATCATTTCATTTTCTGTTGTAGCTCTGGTACTGAGATACACCCATTGATGGCTACATTGGACTTCTGTTGGTGTGGGGAGCCACTATAGGGTTAAACCTCCGACTGACCTGTTGGCAAAGTCACAAACAATTCCCAGCTTAGAGGGCACAGTCCTCTTAAGCATAATTAAGCTTGACCTTATGAAGCTCCCTAGATCTTATCTGGGAAGCTAATGGGCTGAGGAAAGTGCAGCAAGAACAAGAACAAAAACAAGTGAAACTCACAAGAACAGTGTAACTATGGAAACCACTACCTTGTTTACCTCTGACTGTAAAATAAAGGCTCAGCTTGCCTCAGGATCTTTCTCTGTGGCCTCAGCCAGGCACAGGAAGATCCACGGAGACTAAAGAGAGCTAGAGAGTTCTGAATGCTGTCTTCCTGTAAAACATTCTTTGTCAACTCCGTCCACACCTTTGGGAACCCCTGGACCGCTGGGTCAAGACCCCGGCAGATGGCGCC
The DNA here is from genome assembly GCF_000147115.1 of Myotis lucifugus. Lineage (NCBI taxonomy): Eukaryota > Metazoa > Chordata > Mammalia > Chiroptera > Vespertilionidae > Myotis > Myotis lucifugus. The sequence goes on along the minus strand of NW_005871086.1, from coordinate 1,318,397 downwards.
CAGACAGGCCTAACAGGATTCCCCTAGGTAAGAACCCCCACACTCGGGACGGATAGGCCTCCACCAGGGTACTGCAGATCCCCCTATAGATGATAAGTAGGGTAAGAAGGTGCATAGTACAAAACTTAGATTGAGAAGATGTACCATGCTGAGTCTAAAGGAAAAAGACTCTGTATTGATCTTTAAACACATACGCTTGCTAGCAGAGGAGTTAAGGTTACTCCCACTCAGATGGAATGTTTTATACAAGAAGTATGTCCATGCTTTTCTGAGGAAGGAAAGGTGCCGGAAAGGTAAATGTAGAGGCATGGGAGAAGGTAGGCCGAAGGAGCTTTATCCTTAATCCCACTGCAGCCTTTTCAGTGTAACTATGGAAACCACTATCTTGTTTACCTCTGACTATAAAATAAAGGCTCAGCTTGCCTCGGAATTTTTCTCTGTGGCCTCAGCCAGGCACAGGAAGATCCACAGAGACTAAAGAGAGCTAGAGAGTTCTGAATGCTGTCTTCTGTAAAACATTCTTCGTCAACTCCGTCCACACCTTTGGGAACCCCTGGCCCACTGAGGCTGGACCCCGGCATGTTGGCAAATATGTGTTGATATCTTGTTAAATCAGTTGGTTATTGTGGCTGAGGCTGTGGGTTTGCTCTTGCATGAATAGTTTAGGTCTTCTCTGTAGCCAGTTATCTTTCTAAATCATATCTTGGACACAAAGAAGCAGAATGAGAAAAAGTTAGACAAAACCATGCAAAATCAGAAGTGCAAAATTAACCATGCAAAATTAGAATTGGGGAAAATAACCCAAAGTACATTGTTGTGATGAAGCTATTACCCAAGTGCTAAATGTACCTTCAGAAATTCTATCCATTAGTCTGAGGATGAGGAGTTAATCAAGCATCATGTCTCCCTGTTACTCTTCTTCCCACAACTGTTCCCTTCTCTCTCTTCCTAAGTCCATATCTCATATCTATAGCTGTAGGCACTGAAATGTGACCTAGAGCTTTCTATCTTTTTGTACATAAGCAAAAGGTGGTTGTGACTATAGGAGATAGCATTTTAAAGAATGAACTTATGTTTGAAACTGGTATGCAGGTCCCTCATCAGCCATTTCAGTCACCCAGACAGTGTGACCTGCCATCATGAAGCTTATTTGAAAACAAAGGACAGTAGTACCCATATACAGCAAACCAGGACTTCTGCTAAGACCAGGTTTGGACTGCATATGTACAAATGGGCCTGTATGACCCTCAAAAAACTGTCCTTTCTGTTTTGGGTTGTTCAGTTCCTATTGAGTCAGAGATTAGTTTTATTTGCTCTAGTCCAGCGTTTTTCAACTGGAATTTTCATTATTGGTATGCCTCAAGAATTTTTAAAACGTGCAATACCTGACTATTTAGTCAGGAGCACTGACTAATTTCCCCTTAGATTGTCAAATTAAAAAATGACAGCCAACACAATAGCTGCCTGGTGTGAATGAATCAAAATTATACCTATTTATTTGGTTAGATTGACATAATATATTTTTGGTGTGCTTCAGAATTTAATAATTAGTTTATGTGTGCCCTGAGATGAAAAAGGTTGAAAATTGTTGCTCTAGTGAGTCAGCTCTGCCTCATTGCCATGGTTAAGGAGATTCACAGTTCATGAGTTCATGCCAATCCCAGGAGAGACCGTCAGATGGCAGCATCTAGCTAGTTGGTGTTGGTGAGCAATTCCCACTTCCACTCCTACCCTATTCCACCCCTGATTAAACTCCATTGCCAGAGAGAAGCAACTCTGAACATAAATGTCTTGAATATCCTGAATATTTGGACAGTGGAAAGAGAGAGGGAGTAGAAGATGTGGAAAAAGCACTGATTTTAGAGTCAGATAGGTCTGGGTTCCTTCCTTTCTTCAGTCAACAGAAGCAATGATCTGACACTATATGGCAATGCTTTCTTTGTTGTGGCTCTGAAGGTTTTTGTTTAGTGTTTGTGTTGTTTTTAATCTCTATTAACTTATGTTTGTTTTCCACTGCTAAAAGTGCCAACAAAATGATTCTGCAACTAGAGACAACAGAAAAACTAGCAACAGCTATTGATAAGACAGACAGCATCAAGGATACATTCATGATGATGGAATATATTACCAAGGCCTAGTTTTTGGTTGTGCATAGAAACAGCAAGGAAAAAAGGCAGTATAAATCCTCTTTTGTGGCGATTGTGCTGTTGAGATTTATTTTAAAAATTTCCTTTATCAGTCAGTTCTACAAGCCATTTTGTTTCATTTGCCCACTAGTTCCCTCCTTTGGTTTATTAGTTCACTGAACCAATATATACTATCTTCAGAGCACTTTGACTGCATACTCTTTTTTTAAAAAATAGGATTAGCAAGATTTTCAAAAAGACTTGATTTTCATACCATTAAAAGAATGCCAACTGGTTGAAAAAGGTGAAGGAATTAAGAAGTACAAATGGCCAGTTTTAAAAATAGCCATGGAGATGCCAAGTCAGCATACAAAAAATACAGTCAATAGTATTGTAATAACGATGTACGGTGTCAGATGGGTGCTAGACTTATGTGGTGATCACTTCTTAAGGTATATAAATCACTTTTTAGTACACCTGAAACTAATAAATGTCAAACGTAATTGAAATTTTTTAATTTAAAAAAGAATAGACACATGAAAGGAAAGGCTCACCCTAAACGTTACTCCATCCTTGTTTTCCAACACCTTCCTCAATTCCCAGATGTCAGGAATTAAAATCAGTTCACAGACTCTCATTGGATTTCCTGTCTATCCAAACCTTTGGGAATCAGAGTCTCCAGAGAACCAAACACTCTCCAAAGATCACATGACTAGAGAATTTCCTCAAGAGACAGACAACTCCAGTGTCATTTAGATCTGCCTTTTCTCCCTTTTCACACCCTGGCCATACAGGACATATACACCTGGCCTTCCACCTGTTCAGTCTCTACCTTGAACCATTGTACCCCAGCTACAGCATCGTCTCTCTATAAAAGAGAAAAGCTCTTGCTTTCAGAGAAGATCATGTTTGCAAACTTTTTACTCCTGGGGAAGCAGTGATGAGAAAAGTTGTGAGCAGAGAAGTGGGGAGGAAAGAGTAGACTGTAGAGTTGACAAATATCAGCTTGCCATTCTCAACACCTCTCTCTGGTGCCCATTTGTTACCTTCCTTTCTCCTACCTCTTGGTTTCTCTCTATGCACCTTCAACGTAGTGATGGCTCTCCAGAAGACCCTTTCATTGCTTCTGCTGTTGTTGCTGACCCTGCTGGGGTTGGGGTTCGTACAGCCCTCCTATGGCCAGTTCATGTACCAACCATTACAGCAACAACACGTGGACTCTACACAGAGAGGTGGCACCAGCTTATACCGCAACACAATGATGCAAAGACAGGGGATGACTAGGCTTAGGTGCAAGCAATTCAACACCTTCATCCACGAAAACATTGGTGCCATTAACAACATCTGCAGGACCCCCAATATCCAGTGCAGGAATGGCAAGGAGAACTGCCATGAGGGTGTAGTGAGAGTCACAGACTGCAGGCTTACAGCAAGTTTCCCGGTAAACTGCAGATATGAGGGCAGGGGCAGCTCTAGGCATGTTGTCATTGCCTGTGAGGGTAACCCCCAGGTGCCTGTGCACTTTGACGGATAGATACTACCCTGAAGGGGTTATGGCCCTATGGTTGACCTTCTACTTATTCCTTGAATAGCAATGAGTAATGCATTTGAGCTGTCTCAGGCTCTGCCCCCTCTGTTTATGTCTACTTCCTTTTCTCTATATAATCCATTCTGTTAAATGCATCAAAGAGTGATGGAGACATCCTATCTAATAATAGATAAACATGGCAATTGACTGTACCTTCGCTACACCTCCCATTGGCTAATCAGTGTGATATGCAAATTAACCGCCAACAAATATGGCGGCTAATTTGCATATTCTGGCTGGGAGCAAAGACTGAAGACACCATAGAAGGAAGCCAAGCAGTGGAGCCGAGGTAGCAGAGATGGGCAGGAGAAAAGTGGTAGAGACAGGCGGGGTAGCAGCGGCAATGATGGGCGGGGTAGCAGCAGCATAGATGGGCAGGGTAGCAGTGGCAGAGAGAGGCCAGGGTAGCAGCGGCAGAGAAGTGCAGAGTAGGGAGCGGCAGAAATGGGCGGGGTAGCAGAGGCAGAGAGGGGCCAGGTAGGTAGCAGTGGCAGAGATTGGCGGGTAGCAGCAGCAGAGAGGGGCAGGGTAGCAGCTGCAGAGATGGGTGGTGAAGCAGCAGCAGAGACGGGCAGGGTAGCAGCGGCAGAGAGGGGCTGGGTAGCAGTGGTAGAGAAGGGCAGGCTAGCAGCAGCAGAGAAGGGTGGGGTAGGAGCAGCAGAGACAGGCGGGGTAGCAGTGACAGAGATGGGCTGGGTAGCAGCGGCAGAGAAGGGGAGGATGCAGTGGCAGAGACGGGTGGGGTAGCAGCAGCAGAGACGGGCGAGGTAGCAGAGGCAGAGACGGGCAGGGTAAGAGCGGAAGAGACGGGAGCAAAGCCCTATTCTTGCAGGAATCTTCCTGCAACAGGCTTCTAGTCTGCATTAAATAGAAAAATATGTAAATTGACCATATCTCCACCATGACCCACAACCAATTAGGAGGGAATATGCAAAATAGTGGGACAAAGATGGCAGCTTCCACAGAGCCAGCCGGAGCAGGTGGGAGGCTTAGGTCATCCCCAATGATGGAGGAAGCCAAGCTTCCTGCCTGCCATGCCCAGCTGCCGAAGCAGGAACCTGTGGGTGGCGGCCAAGGAGCAGGCGGAGTGAGTGGGAGGCTTGGGACCCCCGGTGATGTAGGAAGCTTGGCTTCCTCTGTTGTTGGGGGTGACCCAAGCTTCCCACCTGCCCCGGCTGGCTGCTGACAGAGGAGCCTGTGGGCGGCAGCCATAGAGTCCGCCTGAGCACAGAGGATGCTTGGGTCACCCAGGCCAGCTGCCCCCAGGCTGGGCACACCACCATCGGGGTGAGGGTCCCTGCTGGGGGTTGTGGCCAGCCCAGGCTGACCAGGCCCCCCCCCCAGCAGGGACGCCCATCCTGAAAGGGGTGTGGCCAGCCTTAAAACGGCTCTCAGCCCCTTACCCAGGTTGGCCATGCCCCCATGGGGTGAGGGTCCCCACTGGGGGGTGTGGCCAGCCTGCAAACAGCCATGAGCCCTTCAACCAGGCTGGCCAGGCACCCCAGCAGGGACCCCCATCCTGAAGGGGGTGTGGCCAGCCTGAAAACAGCCCTCAACCCCTCACTCAGAATGGCCACAACCCCCAGTGGGGACCGTCATCCCATGGGGGCATGGCAGGCCTGAAAACTGCCCTAGCCTCTTGCCCAGTCCAACACCATCCCCAGTAGGGACCTGCACCCCAATGGGGGAGTGGCCAGCCTGCAAACCACCATAGGCCCCTTACTCAGGCCGCCCCACCCCCAAAGGGAACTCCCACCCTGATGTGGGACACCCTTCAGGGCAAACCAGCTGGCCCCTACCGGTGCACCAGGCCTCTATCTATACTAATTAAAGGGTAATATGCTAATTAGACTGGAGACCTTCCAGAAGACCTTCCTGATGTTCTTCTAGACAAAGCCATGGTGGCAGGGCTTGGGTAAAGGTGGTTAGGGGCCAAGAGGGGAGGGAAGTTGTGGGTGATTAGGCCAGGATGGGACAGCAGTTTGGTGATCAGGGCGGTGGTGGGGGACAGGTTGGGGTGAGCAGGCTGGCAGAGGGGGCAATTAGGGGTGATCAAGCTGGAGGAGGGGCAGTTGGGGGTGGACAGCTGGGGGGGGCACTTGGGGGTGAGCAGGCTGGCAGGCAGAGTGGTTAGGGGCAGTCAGGCAGGCAGGCAGGTGAGCAGTGAGAAGCCAGCAGTCCCAGATTTCGAGAGGGATGTCTGACTGCCGGTTTAGGCCCAATCCCTGGGGGGTCCCAGATTGGAGAGGGTGCAGGCTGGTCTGAAGGACACTGCCCCACAGCCCCTCGCATGCATGAATTTTGTGCACTGGGCCACTAGTAAACCTATAATGGGACTGGGTTTTTCTGTAATAAAAATTTCTACAAACTCTTCTGTTTCCTTTTATAATACTGGTCAGCTTAGCTCTCTCAGATTGTATCCTCTGGAATGTAGTCATTATATGTATGATATAGCATTTCAAGTATTTTAAGGTGCTTCCATCTCAGTTATCTTATTTTAATAACACCACACCTCTGTGATGCTGATGTGGCTACATATAGAGACCAAAGTTAAAGGATTTGCTGAAGATCATGAAGTTAGTGGAAATGCTGAAGCAAAAAATCCACTTCAACTGGCTACTAATCCAGGACTTTTTCTACTTCATTATAAGGAGTGTTTTGAAGGAATCATCTTTTTGACATTCTCAAAAGTCAGCAGTTCAGGAAGCATTAAAATTATGGAAGTATAAACTGGCAAAATGAGACTTCATTTTGTACAATTGTCTGTATAATTGGCAACCTTGTTATGTTTGGATCTAATAAAACTATGACATGACACAAAGAACTTTCTTTTTCTCTTTCCAAACTTTTGAATCATGTAGTAATTACAGTATTAACCATGTACTAAATCATTAAGACTCATTCACTCTTTCTGATTTGAAAGATTTTTCATGTTTTCCTTTTAATAAAGAACTCAAACTGCAGATATCTGTGAGTATGGTGCTATGGTATTTATCTGGAGATTTTTTTCTTCTATCCTCTTTTAATTCTTTTCTAGTTTATAAACATAAACCAACATCTTAATACCCTCATAAACTGGTTCATGATTAAAACCTTTTGGATCAATGACCACGGCACAGAAACATTTGTGTCATTTACTAAAGACAATTCTCACACACCTCCCTTTCCCCTTCGATTATTTTGAAACAAATTGGGGAACAGAGATGTATGAAGACACCAGAAGCTAAACAGGGAAGTATGTATGTGAGTGTGTGTGTGTGTGTGTGTGTGTGTGTGTGTGTTCATGTGTGTGTGTGTGGGGGGGGTGCGCATGGAAGGACCAAATGGAAAATATCCATTGTCTATATTTAAGGTGTGCAATCTGATTCAGTACACATATGCATTGTGAAAGAATCACTACAATCAAGCTAATTAATGTATCTGTTAACTCACATGGTTACCAAAAGTGACTCCATTTTAAACTTTTTCACCTCCATTCTTTTCAACACTACTGAACATCATAGCTTAGTCCAGGCAGTTTCTTCTGAATGCATATTGCTTTCACATCATTATAAAATCAAAAAATTATAAACATGAAAAATCATGAATAAAATTGTGAGTCATTTTTGTTAAGCCATGACACCAAACAAAAACTTAATAAATAACCAAATTTCAGTTTCAGCCTCTTCCAGAGATGGAATTGTAAAACACTTAATTTGGAATTTCCTGATCAGCACTGGTAAGGTAATCTGCCTGATAAGACCCCCTGCCTTCCCCTGAATGAAGGTCTCCCGCTTAAAATTATCCAGTCTTTAGCTTGGTAATCCCACCCTCTTCCTGCCTATAAAAACCATCCATTTTGTAAAACTCACCAAAACACCTTTCTAGTTGCTAGATAGGATGCTGCCCAATTCCTGAATTGCTTAATACAGCCAATTAGATCTTCAAACTTATTTGTGAATTTTGTTCTTTAGCTCCTGCCCCCTTTGTACCTAGAAAACTGTCTCTGATGTAGGACCCCTTTGCTCCAGGTTTTTCTCAGAGTGACCACCAATGTTATAGAAGAGGAGATAAACAGGTGCACATAGTAATCTGTCCCCTCTTCCCCCTCCACCACTGCCAATCAGTTGGAACACTGCCCCTCCCACATCTATTCCTTTCTTCACTGCCTCAGACTTCTTAGCTCTAAGTGAAGGGAAAGGACACTGACTCTGCTCTTTAGATTCACGCACTAATATCTATGGACCTGTGAAGGTGAGTATGGAATCTGAATAAGGCAAGTTAGAGTTAGAAGGGTTGGTACTGAGCATGGCTGGGGGAAAAAACCCAGGAACATTGGAAGGAGCTTGCTTGACCTTCTAGGTGGTAGAGTTGAGAACGCAGTAATCCAATTTGTAAGAAGCAAAGACCTGAATTTAACTCAGTATTAATCTTACTAATTCACACCTCTTTTCCTCCCCAATATTTTCAAGCATAATACATTGAAGCAGCTTAAATCTTGGTCTCCTCCTCCTGTTTAGGCCATTTGAGCTAGGGATAGGGTGCCACAAATGAGAACCTGCCTATCCCTTGTTGTGTGCCTGACAGAGCACTGGAGACCCTCAAAAGTGCTCTCATGCAAATCCCATTAGACTCTCACAGGTCAGTAAGGGAGCTTCTATTAGGCTCATTTGAGGACACCAATTCTGAAATATTGAGAATCAGGTTAGATTTTCTGTAGGGCTAAGTGAACTCTTTGTGCTAACTGAGGACAGGGAGCTGGTTTAAAGGGGAGACTTTTTCAAACATATCTAGGCCCTGATTTTGACCAGAGTAGCTCCTGTGATGGTAGTGTCAATATTGGTACTTGGTTGCTTAGAATCCTACTTCAAAACTTTATAATGGTATTCTTAATGGCAAATCAAGACCATTCAGCATGATGATAATTAGGGAAATGGCCTCTGAGAAGGCAAGTGGGTAGTCAGAAGTGCTACCATGTTTCAGGCAGGCATTGGGGAAGTGCTATGAGGAAGTGGAGATGAGTTAAGCACCAATTGCAGTCAGTTTTAATTGCAGCCTGGGATTTCAGGTTTCCAAAGCCTTCCTGCTTGCAAAATGTTTCCCAAGTCTACTCATTTTCTACCTTCCCTTAAAGGGTGACAACCTTTTCTACTTCACAGACATAAAACTTAAAGTCCCATTCTCTTTCAGACACACTCTTTTATGAGAACCCATCTGGACTATAAAACAGAACTAGCTAGAGTGCTCCTTGTTTTGGGTGAAGAGAAGGTGTTTGGAATTCTCAAAATAAACTTCATCTAATTTTTACAATTTCATGCTTGTCTCACTCAGGCTCTAGCATATTTTCAGTTCTTGTAAATTTAATTATCTAATGAGATTTATCATCTTCTACTCTGCAACCAAATAGTAAAATTGAGCCTAAGTATCTACATTGGCAGGGAATGGAATTTTAAGGTGGAGCTCAGCTCAGGGCAGTGTTGCAATTATGTTTTCCTCTCTCTTCCATGTAGACCCACAAGTGATCCTAGTGACAGAAGTCATACTCTCTAAAGGTCTTAGGTCCTCTCTTGCTCCTGCTGTTCCCCTTATGTAGGATCCATGTACACAGCCAGAACCTTTCCAGGAGGGAATTCATGAAACAGCACCACCTGAGCACAAGCTGGGAATTCAATGAGTACAGATGCAATGATCTCATGAGAGAAAGAGAAGCTCCAAAAGACAGGAACTATCACCTCTTCATTTATACCTCTTGGCACAAAATCAAGCACATATGCATCAGGAACTGGAGAGATCGCTACAGAAATGTATATATATGGGCCCAGTATTCCTTCAAAATAATCAAGTGTTACCAGGGGAATAACAAAAGGGCTACAAAGAGCACAGGAGCCACAGCTACATTGAATTCCACTGTGGCATGAACGGGTTTGTTGATAACATAGAGGACATCCGGTTGTTAGAGGTCGTCAGTAACTAGAAAGTCTACCCACACCTCCAGGTTTTAATAGAGTGATTAGTGTTTCCCAAGTGGTGGGCCCTGCTCACATCAATAGCCCTTGGCAATCACTATTTTGTATTTAAGTGCCAATGTTTTCCAACCACTTAGAGTTATGTATCACATGGTTTCTTGATATACCTTTACCTATGTTGGTTCTTTGCCTGAAATAGCCTTCTGTTGTCATTTACCTGTTCTACTCCTATTTTTATTTATAAATCTTTAAAGATTCAGCTCACATGGCATCTCTTTTTTACTATCCCAGGAATTTTTCTGATATTGATTTCTTACACCTACCCAAGCTGAATGATCCTCCCTTCACAATAAACTATATTATTCCATTGTGTGGACATTTATATATGTTATATGTGCAGAGTATGTGTGGTGTTTGGTATAAGTATCAGAGTTGTGTGTGTTATGGATTATGTTTGGATGTGATTGGTGCTGTGTGTAGTTTAAGGTGAGTGTTATATGTGAGTAATATGTTTATGTGCATGATGAAAATGTACATGTTTAAATACTAACTTGAGGAAAAGTTTCGACCTAGGCATGCTGAATTTCACTCAGATTGGGAGTGTAGGGGTGGGCTGGCCTGATTTAGTGTAACATGTAGGATGGTCCTACCTCATAGTATGTGCTCAGTCTACATTGGTCTTCTTCCTTTCAAATCTTTGGCTTGGTACTTTCATTTGGACTTTTATAAAACCAACATCACTAGTACCCATCAATCATTTCCTCTCCCTGGCTTCAGAAGATAGAGGTTTCTGATATAAAAATACAGTAGGTTGTCATCTGTATAAGAGCTATAGGTTCCATGGATTATGAAGTACCTTCTCCATCATCTCTAGAAAGACAGAGGTTCATACTGGACTCATTTATTAAGAATATCTTTAAGGCCTGGCATGTGTTGCTCCGTGGTTGACCTTCAGCCCATGAACTAGGAGGTCACGGTAAGATTCCCACTGAGGGCACATGCCAGAGTTTAAGGCTCGATCCCCAGTAGGCGGCTTGCAGGAAGTAGCCAATCAATGATTCTCTATTTCTCTCTTCCTCTCCCTTCCTCTATCTCTAAAATCAGTAAAAACATATTTTTAAAAAAATCTCTAAGGCTAATGCAATTTAGCTGGGTTAAGGCAGTAGTTTCCCAACAAATAATACACTCTGTAGAAGATATTAGCACAGTTGAGTTTATCTGATAATAATCATTTTCACTTGACAGAGGAATAGGTTGGGGTTGCCGAACTTTAAAATGCAACTCTTCTCAGGAATGAGGCTCAAGACTTACATTTTGTTGGAGGGCAGAGCCAGGATGAAATTGCAGGATGGAATGCTAAGGACACAGTAAGTATAGTTTACTGGAATTCTGTTTGCTAAATGAGGAAGAAAGATACAGCATAAGAGTAATATTCGCTTCATATAATTTTGCCAAAGGCAGGTATGGGGAGAAGAAATACCAAACATTAAAACACAGTATCCTGTGTATTTTTAAAAATTCTTTATTGTTTAAAGTATTACATATGTCTCCTTTTTCCTCCATTGGCCTCTCCCCGGCCAGTCCTACACCCCAGCCCATGCCCTACTGGCTGTGTCCATTGGTTATGCTTATATGCATGCATACAAGTAGTTTAGTTGATGTGTCACCGCCCCCCTTCCCACCCTCCCCTGCCTTCCCTCTGAGGCTTGATGGTCTGTTCGATGCTTCTATTTCTCTAGATGTATTTTTCTTCATCAGTTTATGTTGTTCATTATATCCCACAAATGAGTGACATCATGTGATATTTATCTTTCTCAGACTGGCTTATTTCGCTTAGCATAATGCTCTCCATGTCCATCCATAGTGTTGTGAATGGTAAGAGTTCTTTCTTTTTTACAGGAATGTAGTATTCCATTGTGTAGATGTACCACAGTTTTTAAATGCACTCATCTACTGATGGGCACTTAGACTGTTTCCAAATCTTAACTATTGTAAATTGTGCTACTATGAACATAGGAGTGCATACATCCTTTCTGATTGGTTTTTCTGATTTCTTGGGATATATTTCTAGGAGTAGGAGTACTGGGTCAAATGGGAGTTTTATTTTTGATTTATGGAGGAAACTCTATACTGTTTTCATAGTGGCTGCAACATTCTGCATTCCCACAAGCATTGCACAAGGGTTTCTTTTTCTTCACATCCTCACCAGCACTTCTCATTTGTTGATTTGTTGATGATAGCCATTCTGACAGGTGTGAGATGGTGCCTCACTGTTGCTTTGATTTGCATTTCTCAGGTGATTAGTGCCTTTGAGCATGTCTTCATATGTCTCTTGGCCTTCCATATGTCCACTTTTGAAAAGTGTCTATTTAAGTCCTTTACCCAATTTTGATTGGATTGTTAATCTTCCTTTTGTTAAGATATATGAGTTCCCTATAAATTCTGGAGATTAAACCCTTATCTAAGATAACATTGGCAAATATGTTCTCCCATGCAGTGGGCTTTCTTTTTATTTTGTTGATGGTTTCTTTTGCTGTGCAGAAGCCTTTTGTTTTCATGTAGTCCCATTTGTTTATTTTCTCCTTCATTTCCATTGTTGTAGGAGCTGTACTGATAAAGATATTGCTATGACATATGTCTATTTTTTCTGGTTATGGATTCTTCTAAGATTTTTATGATTTCCCATCTTATGTTTAAGTGCTTTATCCATTTTGAGTTTATTTTTGGAGATGGTGTAAGTTGGTGGTCTAGTTTCATTTTTTTGCATGTATCTGTCTAATTATCCCAACACCATTTATTGAAGAGACTGTCTTGACTCCATTGTTGCTCTTGCCTCCTTTCTCAAATATTAATTGAGCATAATGACTTGTGTTGATTTCTGGGTTCTTTATTCTGTTCCATTGGTTATATGTCTGTTCTTGTGCCAGTAACAGGAAATTTTGAGAACAGTTACTTTGTAATGTAGCTTTATATCTGGTATTGTGATTCCTCCAACTTAGTTCTTCCTTCTCAGGATTGCTGCAGCTATTCAGGGTCTTTTTTTTATTCCAAATTTACTTTTGGAGAGTTCGTTCTAGGTCTGTGAAATATGCCGTTGGTATTTTAATGGGGATTGCATTTAATCTATAGATTGCTTTGGCTAGTATGGACATTTTAATGAAGTTGATTCTACCAATCCATGAACACAGTATATTCTTCCATTTGTTTATGTGTTCCATCTCTTTTTTCAGCATGCTGTAAGTTTCTAAGTACAGGTCCCTTACCTCCTTGGTTAAATTTATTTCTAGGTAGCTTAATTTTCTTGATGCAATGGTATATTGGATTGTTTTTTTCAGTTTCTCTTTCTGTGAGTTCATTATTGATGTATAAAAAAGCCATAGATTTCTGGGTGTGAACTTGTATCCTGCTACATTGCCAAATTCATTTATAAAGTCTAGTAGTTTTTGATGGAGTCTTTAGGTTTTTCTATGTACAATATCATGTCTTCTGAAAATAATGACAGTTTTACTTTGTCTTTTCCAATTTGGATGCCTTATAGTTCTTCTTTTTGTCTGATCACTATGGCTACCAGTTCCAGTACTATGTCGAACAGGAGTGGTGAGAGTGGGCATCCCTGTCTTGCTCCTGTTCTTAGGGGAACTGGTTTTAGTTTTTGCTCATTGAGTATGATGTTGGCTGTAGGTTTGTCATTTAAGGCTTTTATTATGTTGAGATAAGATCCCTCTATTCCCACTTTACTGAAAGTTTTTATCAAGAAAGAATTTTGGATTTTGTCAGATGCTTTTTCTGCATGAATTGATATGATTATGTGATTTTTGTCTCTCAATTTGTTTATGTGATGTATCACATTTATTGATTTGCAGATATTATACCAGTGAATCACAGGAATAAATTCAACTTGGTCATAGTGTATCATCTTTCTAATGTAATGCTGGATCTGATTTGCTAGAATTTTGTTGAGGAATTTAACATCTATGTTCATCAGGGATGTTGGCCTGTAAATCTCTTTCTTTGTACTGTCTTTATCTGGTTTGGGGTTTAGGGTAATGCCGACTTCATAGAAAGAGCTCGGAAGTGTTCATTCCTTTTGAATGTTTTTGAATAGTCTGAGGAGGGTAGGTTTTAGTTCTTCTTTGAATTTTTGGTAAAACTCCCCTTTGAAGCTGTCTGGCCAAGGGCTTTTTCTTGCTGGAAGTTTTTTGTTGTTGTTGTTGTTGTTTGTTTTGTTTTGTTTTGTTTTTTATTACTGCTTCAATTTCCTCCATAGTTATCAGCCTATTCAGATTTTTTTATTCTTCCTGATTGAGTTTTGGAAGCTTGTATTTTTCTAGGAGTATGTCCATTTCTTCTAGGTTGTCTAGTTTGCTGGAGTAGAGTTGTTCATAGTATGTTTTTTCAATCCTTTGTATTTCTGTGGGGTTGATTGTTACTTCATCTCTTTCCTTTCTGATTTTATTTAATTAGGTCCTCCTTTTTTGCTTCTTGGTGAGCCTAGCTAGAGGCTCATCAATCTTGTTTAACCTTTCAAAGAACCACCTCTTGGTTTCATTGACCTTCTGTATTTGTATTTTTTTGAGTCTCTATATCATTTACTTCTTCTCTGATCTTTATTATTTTCTTCCTTCTGCTTACTCTGGGCTTTTCTTATAGCTCTCTTTCTAATTCTTTAAGTTGTATGGTTAGAAAATTTATTACAAGTTTTTCTTGTTTTCTAAGGTAGGCCTGTAATGCTATGAACTTCTCTCTCAGGACTGCTTTCACTCTGTCCCATAGATTTTGGATTGTTGTATTTTCATTGTCATTTGTTTCCAGGATATTTTTTATTTTGTCTTTGATCTTTTTGGTAACCCAATCATTGTTTAGTGACATGCTATTTAGCCTCCAATTGTTTGATTTTTTTTTATTGTTGTTGATTTCTAATTTTATGCCACTGTGATCTGAGAAGATGCTTGATATGATTTCAATCTTCTAGAATTTGGGAGAGTTTTCCTGTGTCCCAATATGTGGTCTATCTTTGAAAATGTCCCATGTGTGCTTGAGAAGAATGTATAGTCTATAACTTTGGGGTGGAATGTTCTGAAGATGTCAATTAAGTACATCTGATCTAGTGAGTCATTTAGGATTGCTATGTCTTTGCTGATTTTTTGTCTAGAGGATTTATCTACTGAGGTTAATAGTTACAGAAGGGCTCGCGTTCCTTCCAGCACTGAGCTTGTGTGGAGCTAGCCATTAGGAGGTCGTCTACATATTGGAGTAGAACACACTCCAAGTCCTGTACTGGGAACCTAGACAGTTCAGATGCTAGTGCTCCACTGAAAAGAGTAGGGGAGTTCTTGAACCCTTTTGGCAGTCTGGGCCAGATGTACTGTTCGTTGGCCCCCATAGTTGGGATTTCCCATTCAAAGGCAAAACGGGACTGGCAGGAGGATGCCAACTGAAGGCAAAAAAAGGTATCTTTCATATCTAGGCATGTATAGCATTCCACCTCTGATGGAATGAGTCCCAGAAGAGTGTAGGGATTTGGCAGCATTGAAGGCAGGGTTATAACAGGTTCATTAACAGCCCGCAGCCCCTGCACTATGTGGTAGTCATTAGTCCCAGGCTTTTTGACAGGCAAGAGAGGCGTGTTCCATGGAGACCTGTATCTTTTAACAAGTCCCCACTGGAGCAGCCAGTCTAAGTGGACCTGGATTCCTAGGCATGCTTCCCTTGGAATTGGGTATTGGTGGATTTTAACAGGCTGTGCCCCAGGCTTTCGTCAATTAGCACCCGGGCGTGGTCCTTAGCCAGGTCTGGAGGATTCCCTTCTGCCAAGACCAGCAGGAATTCTTCCTCTAATTCAGGTTCTAATGGTGAGGCCTTTGATTAGGGGCTATAAAGTCTCCATTCTTCTTCCCTCAGCATTGCTAAGGACAGAATCATTTGGGAGGTCTCCTCACCTAGGTGAAGCTGTGCTAAGCCATCTGGAGCAAAAGTGATTTCTGCCCCCATTTTGGCTAAATGGTCTCTACTCATTAGAGGCACTGGACAGTCTGGAAAGTACAGGAATTATTCATGAATTACTTGATGACCACCAAGTTGGCATCGGCGAGTGTGGCAGAATGGTCTACAGGTCAGATCCCCAGTAGCTCCGATAATGGTGACTCCTTTCCCAAGAGACGCACTACTTTCTGTGTGAGTACTGAGTGCTCAGCTCCCATATCAACCATAAAGTCCACAGTCTTGCCCCCTATTTTCATTCTGACCATGGGCTCATGGGGGCCGAGCTGAAAAGTGCCCGGTCTTTCCTAGTCAGAATTAGCCATTGCTAGCTCAGTGAGATTTTCTGGGCCGAGCCAGCTCAGCCAAGGGTTCACAAGCCTGAGTGAGGGCGGTGAAAGGATGAAGAAATGAAGGACAAAGAGAATAAGCTGGGTCTAGGTGGATCTTCCTGTGCCTGGCTGAGGCCACAGAGAGAGATCCAGAGGCAAGCTGATCCTTCATTTTATAGCCAGAGGTAAATAAGGTAGTGGTCACCATAGTTACAATGTTCTTTTGAGTTTCACTTGTTTTGGCAGCACTTGCTGCACCTCCCACAGTCCATTAACTACCCAGGAAGGATCTAGGGAGCATCATAAGGTGGAGCATCAACAGGTCAGTATGCTAAGAAGACTGTGCCCTCTAAGCTGGGACTTGTTTGTGGCTTTGCCAACAGGTCAGTCTGAGGCTTAACCCTATAGCCGCTCTGTACATCTCACCCTTTTTTATTTTTAAGCTACTATAATGAAAGTAAAACTTAAGCATCACGAACAAAATTCTGGCTATTAAAAAAATAACAAAACAATGCCAATGCAAAACCCAAACTACAAAGCTCTGCCTATTAACAAAACAATGCCAATGTGTTAACATTTTTAAAACTAGTAAGAGTAACAAAACAATGCCAATGCAAAACAGCAATAAGTGAGTTTCTACTAAATGAAAGTTTCTTTTACTGATTTACTCAGAGTCCTCGGACTTGGCTGCACAAGACTTTGCAGAAGACTGGCAGCTAACCAGTGCTAGCATAGCCAGAAACATGATTGAGGGAATAGCTTCCACATCTTGTTTTTCTACCATCTGCTGGGCCTCAGTTGTTAACTTCTTCAGCTGACCCCATGTTGACACCTCGGTCCCTTGTGTAGCCTTCGTCATCTTCCTTTTCTGTATTGCTGTCATCGGGGCAACTCTCAGTCTTTTGAGCTAAAAGACAAGGAGCTTCTCTGGGTCCATTGTGGTGACACAGGTAACGCTCTGGCACCCAAATTGGCTGCACTGCTCCTTCTGGAAAGATACAAACACAACCTCTGCCCCACATCATTACTGGATCTGGTCCAAGCCATTGTCCAGATTGTGCATCTTTTCATAGGGCTAAACCCGCGGAGGCTGTTGTATAGGAGGCCCAATGCCTTTCGGCTGCTGTATGACCCTCTGCATCACAATTCAAAAAATGTAAAGTATAAAGAGCATGACTGAGTTTGTTTTGAGGTGACACATAATATTCATCTCCCCCTTTTTGTTTTAGTAATTGCATTTTAAGTGTATGATTGGTTCTTTCCACTATTGCTTGACCTTGAGGGTTGTAAGGGATACCAGGTTTATGACAAATTTGATATTGCTGACAAAAATGCTGAAACGAAGAACTAGCGTATGCGGGTCCATTGTCTGTCTTTAGCTCTAAGGGAGGACCTAGTACCGCAAAGGCGGCTAAGCAATGATTAATTACATGCTTGGCACTTTCCCCTGTTTGGGGAGTCGCAAAGATAAAGCGGGAGCAGGTATCTATATTAACATGTACCCATCTGTGCTTACCAAATTCTGGTACATGGGTGATATCCATTTGCCAGATTTGATTAGGTTTAAGACCCCTAGGATTAACCCCCAACGATTACACAGGGCAATGAATTACACACTGAGAGCACTGCCTAACAATTTGACGAGCTTGCTCCAGAGAGATACAGAACTGTTTGCACAAGGAAGCAGCATTCTGATGATGCTAAGCATGGACTGGGCAAGAGAAAATGGGGTAGCCTCTTGCATTACAGCAAGGAGGTGATCAATAGCATCATTGCCTATAGCTAACGGACCAGGGAGACCTGAATGAGATCGGATATGACCAATAAAGCAGGGAAATTGTCATTCTCTAATGACTTTTTGAAGGGTGAAAGATAAATGAAAGAGTTCCTCCTAATTAATGTGCCCTATAGTAGCCATTTCAATAATTTTGGCCATACTTACCGCATAGGCACTATCACTATATAGGTTAATGGGCTCCATAGCAAAATCTGTCAAGGCATAAATAAGAGCTTGTATTTCTACCCATTGTGCTGAAATATAAGAGGTTTGAAGGACCTTTGCACCTCTGCTGCAGTATTATCCAGCCTTTCCAGAACTGGATCCATCTGTAAAAATGGTTAATGCCTGAGGTATAGGTTGTGACTTCACTATCTTTGGGAAGGTAAAGGTAATAACTGAGAGAAATTGTAAAACCTTATTTGCTGGATAATGGTAACCAACCTGTCCGGAGAAATTAGCAAGTGCAATTTGCCAATTTGTTGATTGTTGCCAGAGCCAGTCTTGCTGTATAGCTGTAAATGGCACTTCAATAAGGTTAGGGTCTCGGCCCACTAACTGGCCTGTTCGAAGGAGGGCTTGAGCTATTAACTGGGAATCATGGAAAGGAGTTAATACCTTAGTTGGAGAATGAGCTAAATATAGTCATTCAACAACTCCAAGAGCTTGCCAAATGACCCCAGTGGGTGTATGTGTAGTAGAGAAAATTAAAACCTGTAAAGGAAGGGAGTAATCAATTCTAGTAAGTTGTGCTGAAGTTAAGGCATCCTCAACTTTATGTGAGACTATCTTGGCTTCCTCTGTCAAGCAGCATGGGGATGACAGAGATGAATCTCCCCTGAGTATATGAAATAAAGGGCTTAAGTCAGCAGTGGTTAATTTTAAAGCAGGTCGAACCCAGTTAACATCTCCTAATAATTTTTGGAAGTCATTTAATGTAAGTAAAGTGTCAGTCCGAAATTGAATTTTCTGAGGTTTTATTGTTTTTCCCTCAATAATGCTGCCAAGATAAGAAAAAGGAAATGTAATATAAGCCTTGGGATATTTTTTCCTTATAGGATATATGGCTGCAGCCACAAAATCCCGACATAAGGTAGGACTATTGGCCATGCCCTGAGTCAATACTTTCCATTGATACTTCTTTATGGGCTCCTTAAAATTTATTGCAGGGACACTAAATGCAAATCTTTTGCAATCCTCAGGATGGAGAAGAATAGTAAAAACAAAACAAAACAAAACAAAACAAAACAAAAAAACAGTCCTTAAGATCTAATACCAATAAATGATATTTCAATGGGATACCTGTTGGGAATGGTAACCCCGACTGAAGGGGCCCCATAATCTTCATGGTTTCATTAATTGCCCTTAGATATTGCAATAGTCTCCATTTACCAGACTTTTTCTTTATTACAAATATGGGTGTGTTCCATGGACTGTGAGTGTGTTCAATATGACTTGCCTCAAGCTGTACTTGAACCAATTCTTGTGCAGCTTTTAACTTCTCTCCTAATAGGGGCTAATAATCAACCCAGACAGGGATATCTGCAAGCCAGGTAATTTTAGCTGCTGTACACTGGGTCGGAGAGACAATCAAGGACCCTGTTGAAAATTCTGCTAACCTAATCCATGCCTCCCATTTTGAGTAGACATTAGGATAGATAAATGCCTCCTTTGCTGATTCTTTCTGAGTCCTCTTAGTGCAGCAGTTCTCAACCTGTGAATCGTGACCCCTTTGGGTGTGGAATGACCCTTTCACAGGGGTCGCCTAAATACATCCTGCATATCAGATATTTACATTACGATTCATAACAGTAGCAAAATTACAGTTATGAAGTAGCAACGAAAATAATTTTATGGTTGGGGGTCACCACAACATGAGGACTGTATTAAAGGGTTGTGCCATTAGGAAGGTTGAGAACCATTGTCTTAGGGGGTGAATTCCTTGAGTAAGCATTTGAGACATCACAATGGAATTGGGACTTGTTATTAAAACTCCCATCTGCTCTAGTATATCTCGACCCCATAGGTTAACAGGCAAATGTTTCAATACATAAGGTTGGAAATAGCCTGTATTTCCATCTGGAAAGCAGTTGGGGGCTTGATTAGGCTGGCAGGGGAGGGCAGTTAGGCGTGATCAGGCAGGCAGAGGCAGTTAGGGGTGATCAGTCAGAGAGGAAGTGAGGTTAGGGGTGATCAAGCAGGCAGGCAATTGAGTGATTAGGAGCTAGCTGTCCCAGATTTTGAGAGGGGTGTCCAATTAGAGTGGGTGCAAGTGAACTGTGGGAACCCCCTTCTGTGCATGAATTTTGTGCACCGGGCCTCTCCTTTATCTATAATAACTAGTAGCCTGGTGCACGAAATTCGTGCACATTGAAAGGGAATTAATTGCCCTAACTGGTTTGACTCAGTGGATAGAGCATTGGTTTGAGGACTCAAGGATCCTGGGTTTGATTCCGGTCAAGGGCATGCACCTTGGTTGCGGGCACATCCCCAGTGGGGAGTGTGCAGGAGGCAGCTGATCAATGTTTCTCTCTCATCGATGTTTCTAACTCTCTCTCCCTTCCTCTCTGTAAAAAATCAATAAAATATTTTTTTAAAAAGGGAATTAATTAGCAGAGATATTTTAATATTGTTATTTGCCCTTTCTCTATAATAGAAGTGTGAGAGATGAAAGGAAATTAATAAAATGTATATGAAAATCATATATAAATTTATTAATAAATAAACAGTAACAAAAGGATATAACAACAACAAAGGCATGATATAAAAATGACAAAAACATGATATGAAAACAACAAAAACATGATATAAAAACAACAGTGATGCAAACAATGACTATGAAGCGATTAAACTTATTCCAATATCTCCCTGTATACCACATTAAGAGTGAAAACACTTTCAGAGTGCTTGACTAATTTCCCTTGTGATGAAGTACTTAGAACTTTAACTGTAACATCACATGCTCTTCAAACTCGAGAGAAAGCAACATATAACTGACCATGTGCAAACACAGGTTCAGGTAGGAATATGCCTACTCTGTCTAGAGTTTGTCCTTGTGATTTATCAATAGTCATCACAAATGCTGGCATCACGGGAAACTGTCATTGAATCAATTTAAATGGAAGGCCAGTGTCAGATGGGGACAAATTAATTCTTGGAATCAGAACAGCCTCTCCCTCTGCAGATCCTGTTAATACTTCAGCTTCAATAATGTTAGGTCGTAATCTTTTGATAATAAATATGGTACCATTACAAAGACCCCATTTACTATTGAGATTTCTCAATAGCATGATGATTGCACACACTTTCAATTTTAATTTATGACACAGCATTCCCAAAGGAGTAATACTATTCAGAAATTCAATGGGGAAATTTTCCTTTGTTTCTTTTTATGGGGTGGGGCCACAACATTAGTAACAAAGAAACAGAATTGAAACTTTATTGTGGGGAGCTGCTACAGTGTTTTGGACAGGTTCAAGCCTTGGACTGATGAGAGGGCACAGTCCTCTCATTTCCACGTGCAAGTCCCAGCTTGGAGGGCAGGGCCCTCCCAGCACAATTATAGCTGACAGCTGTAGTTGTAAGCTTGAACCTATGGTCGGAACACGTGGCCCCATGTGCCTGAGTGATGTGGGCTGGATAGAATTCAGGTGCATGTAGTTGAGTAGGATTGAAACCCAGGAGAATGTTTGTAAACATCTTGGTCACACCCTTACTTTGCCTCATAGCATCTGTTATAAACTAAACACATGGCTGTGGGCGTGGACGCTGTCTCTCAGAGAAGCAGTGTCCAACCAAGACCTGGCTTTCATTCTCTTGTCTGTCTTTTCTTTCTTTCTTTTTTTTTTCATTTTCTTTTTTTTTTAATATATTTTTTTATTGATTAAGATATTACATATGTGTCCTTATACCCACGTTACCCCCTACCCGCCCCCCTCCCCCCGCTCATGCCCTCACCCCCCTGTTGTCCGTGTCCATTGATTAGACCTATATGCTTGCATGTAAGTCCTTTGGTTGATCTTTCCCCCTTACCCCCATCCTCCCCTACCTTCCCTCCAAGGTCCAACATTCACTTAGCATAATGCTCTCTAGTTCCATCCATGCTGTGGCAAATGGTAAGAGTTCCTTTTTCTTCTCCTCTTCTTAAAGAATACCTTTCAGCATTTCATATAATGCTGGTTTGGTGGTGATGAACTCCTTTAGCTTTTTCTTATCTGTGAAGCTCTTTATCTGACCTTCAATTCTGAATGATAGCTTTGCTGGATAAAGTAATCTTGGTTGTAGGTTCTTGTTATTAATCACTTTGAATATTTCTTGCCACTCTCTTCTGGCCTGCATGGTTTCTGTTGAGAAATCAGCTGACAGTCGTATGGGTACTCCCTTGTAGGTAACTGACTTTTTTTCTCTTGTTGCTTTTAGGATTCTCTTTGTCTTTTGCTCTTGGCATTTTAATTATGATGTGTCTTGGTGTGGTCATCTTTGGATTCCTTTTGTTTGGGGCTCTCTGCGCTTCTTGGACTTGGAAGTCTATTTCTTTCACCAGGTAGGGGAAGTTTTCTGTCATTATTTCTTCAAATAGTTTTTCAATATCTTACCCTCTCTCTTCTTCTTGCCCTCTCTCTTCCCCTATAATTCTGATGTTGGTACGCTTGAAGTTGTCCCAGAGGCTCCTTACACTATCTTGGTATTTTTGGATTCTTTTTTCATTTTGCTTTTCCGGTTGGGTGTTTTTTGCTTCTTCGTATTTCAAATCTTTGACTTGATTCTTGCGATCCTCTGGTCTGCTGTTGGGAGTCTGTATAATATTCTTTATTTCAGTCAGTGTATGCTTAATTTCTAGTTGGTCCTTTATCACAACATTGAGGGTCTCACTAGATTTCTTGAGGATCTCACTACATTTATCGGCTGTTTCCATAAAATTCTTGAAAAATCTTAGAAACGTGATTTTGAACTCTATATCCAGTCGTTTGCTGTCCTCCATTTCTGTCATTTGTGACCTGTTTCTTTGTCTCGGCATTTTGTCTGCTTCCCTGTGTTGGTAGAATGGTTTTGTGTGCTAGGTGTCCTATAGGGCCCAGTGGCTCAGCCTCCCCAGTTACCTGAGGTGGACACTCTTGGTGCACCCCCTTGTGGGCTTTGTGCACAGTCTTGTTGTAGTTATGCCTTGATTGTTTTAGGTGTCACTGGGAGGAATTGACCTCCAGGCCAATTGGCTGTGAGAATCAGCTATGTCTGCAGTGGGAAAACTTCTGTGCTGAAGACACCCTTCTGGGGCAAGACTTGCTTCAGTGGGGCTCTGGTGCTCACTGAGTCTGCCCCCTGAGTGTGTTCCTTATGAATCTGAGGAGTTGTAATCTGGATGGTCCCACTCTGACCACTGGGTACACTGGCTCTTGGATCTAAGGAGGTGCTAATTAAACCTTTTCCTGAGGTTACCCAGCAGGAGCTACAAAGAGATATGCAGATTCCCCTTCCTTTTTTGGGGGTTTGGGGGTGCCCAGATGAGGCCCAGCTGTGAAGCAATGCAAGCTGCTGTGGGGCCTTGGGCCTTCTCTTGGAACTTCTGGGTCTCTCTGGCCCAGCTGCAATTTGTTAGGTAATTTTCAGGTTGCAAAGGACCCGGGCATTCATATGCAAAAGCCTTTGCAGCAGCCTGGATGGGGCGGGGTCTCGGAATCAACAGGGCGGAGCAAGCAGCTATGGCTGATTCTCAGCCCTGCCCTAAGGGGCCCGCGCGTCTCAGTGTCCTGGTAATTGCTGCCAGCACCTCTGAGGGAAAGCCGCCCTCAAGTTCCGAGTTCTGCCTGCTGCCAGACCGTCCAGTTTCTCCCCGTATGAGCCCTGGAACCCCAGAGATTTCCTGGAACCAGAGTTCAGAGCAGTCAGGAGCTTGTGACTCCCTCCCGATTCAAAAAAACAGCGGGGTCCTCAGGTGCCCACCCCTTTCCGCGCGCGCCGGAGCCCCCGTAACTCTGCACTTTACTTTCGTAGCTCCTCTGAGTCTGTGTGCTCTTCTCTTTCCTTCTAGTTGTAGAATTTCCACTCAGCCAGCCTTCCTGTGGTTCTGGATGATGACCATTCTGTCTTTTAGTTGTATTTTTGAAGTTGTTGTCGGAGGCAGCAATTTCTGGTGTTTACCTATGCCGCCATCTTGGTTTCTCTGCTTGTCTGTCTTTTCTAAGCCTTTCAGCAGCCCCACTCAGGTTCACCCCGTGCTGGCATGGCACACTTGAGATTCTAAAGTTTAGAAAGATATGCCTCCATGCTCCCAGGGTGGGTTCCTGCCTCAAACTCTGCCCTTACAGGAAACACTCCTGGCAACAGCTTTGGGGAGGGCACAGCCGTTGCCAAGACAACCTCTGTAGGACTGACTTCCTTCCGCTCAGTCCCTGGCTGTTCATCTGTATGTGACGAACACCATCCATGGTTTTTATATAAATAGATAAGCGTAATATGCTAATTAGACTGGGCATCCTTCTGGACGAGCTTTTGGATGAAGCCGGGGATGGGAGGGCTGAGGCAAGCCACTGCAGCTGCCTGGGTCGAGCCCCTTGCATGAATTTCGTGCATCAGGCCTCTAGTATACTATAAAAGCATTGGACATTTCCTGAAATTCTTGGAGAAAGTAATCTGGTGAAAGACTGAATTTCCTTTAATTAAACAATTCAATTACATTCTTGTTATTTAAACATTAAAAGGATTGAAGACATATGTACTATAGAAGTTTTGAATTGTTAAAAATATTAAGGAACATAAAATATTACTTTAAAATAACAAAATTAAGTGTGAGATATACATTCAATTTCATCTTTTACTGTGTCCTTAAAAATCATTGCAAATATTTTTCCAAGAAAAAAAATTAAAAACAAAAGTATCAGTGCCATCTTTTAGAGACTTCAGCAATACCTAATCCTCCTCTTCCCTCTCCAACTTCTCCCTCCTCCAAGACTTGTAGTCACTTTCTGTCTCTGATCAAGGAGGGAGTAAGAATGAGGGTAACTGGGACAATCTTTCATGCCCAAACTCTTAGAAGGTGTTAGTTTTAGAAAAATGGACTAGACTGAGATGGAGACTCCCTGAGTTGTTTTGTTTTCTACATGCAATTATGTATTGTGGGAGAATCAAGGTAGCTGACTAAATTAGAAGTTCATTTAGTTGTATCCGTAAATCAGCTTAAATAACCTGACATACATTATTGAATAATCCCCAACGTAGGCAAAGCTTAGGAACAAATTCAGCAAATGTTCCAGCAGCTCTCAACTCTGGTATCATATTAAATTCAACTGGGGGCTTTTAGAAAAATATCAATGACTAGACCCCTGTGATATATATATATATTGGTTTCTGCTCCCATCCCCATTTTTGGCACAAGGCTCCTAAAAGCCTTAGAAAGTTATAAGTGACATGAGCACCTGCCTGAAGCCCTCTTGTTTATCATCTTTAATTCAAACTAGGCTAGGGTGAACATCCTAAGATCTCCTTCCTGAAGCAGCTTTCTCTGCCTGAATCTCTTGGGTTTTATTCCTGATCAGAGCACATACCCAGGTTTTGGGTTCAATCTCTGATTGGGGCATGTATGGTGGGCAACTGATTGATGTTTCTCTTGTTCTACCTCCCCTTCTCTCTCTAGACTCAATGAAAAACAATATATATCCATAGGTGTGGATGGAACCCAGTACCCTACATTCCATGGGCTGACACTATATCCATTAAGCCAAACTAGCCAGAGCTATTATTATTATTTTTAATCTTCACCTAAGAAATCAAACCCATGACCGTTTGGTGCATGGGACAACACTCTTACCAAATGAGCCACACCAGCCAGGGCTAGAACACTGTTTTTACATAAGTATACATTATTACTAAAACATTTTACCTAAAATATTTTTATTTTATTTACATCTATTTACTAGAAGCCGGGTGCACGAAATTTATACACGGGTGGGGTGGGGGGGGGGGGAGGGGGGGGTGTCCCTCAGCACAGCCTGAACCCTCTCCAATCTGGGATCCCTCTCACAATCCAGGACTGCTGACTCCCAAACACTCACCTTCCTGCCTGATTGCCCCTAACTGCTTCTGCCTGCCAGCCTCATCACCCCCTAACCACTCCCCTGCCAGCCTGGTCACCCATAACTGCCCTCCCCTGCTGTCCCAGTCACCCCTAACTGCCCTCCTCTGCAGGAGTGGTCACCACTAACTGATCTCCCCTGCAGGCCTGGTCCCCCCCAACTGCCCTCCCCTGCAGGCCCAGTCGCCCAAAACTGCCCTCTCCTACAGGCCTGATTGCTCACAACTGCCCTCCCCTGCAGGCCATCTTGTGGCAGCCATCTTGTATCCACATGGGGGTGGACATCTTATGTGTTGGAGTGATGGTCAATTTGCATATTACTCTTTTCTTAGATAGGATTAGTTCATAACAACCCTATGTGATTTCAAAGTTAATTATCACACAAGCTATTTTCTTGACAAATTATGTAACATATATGAACTTATTTATGTAAACCCAGGTAAAACAAAAATACCGTTTTCAATATTAATAACTAAAATACGTGCCTATTTAATTAAACCAAGTTTTTTTAAAATATATTTTATTGATTTTTTTACAGAGAGGAAGGGAGAGAGATAGAGAGTTAGAAACATCGATGAGAGAGAAACATCGATCAGCTGCCTCCTGCACATCTCTTACTGGAAATGTGCCTGCAACCAAGGTACATGCCCCTGACCGGAATCAAACCTGGGACCTTTCATTCTGCAGGCCGATGCTCTATCCACTGAGCCAAATCGGTTTTGGCATTAAACCAACTTTTAATCAGCTTTAATAACAAATTTTTTAGATTATAGGATTATGAAAAATACTTGGGCTTTTATTTTTAATTTATTTTTAATTTTTTTGTTGTTGTTATTCCTCTCCTCAGGACATTTTTCCGTTGAGTTTTATAAATTCTGGGAAGGCTGAGGAGAGACAATGAGAAAGAAACATCCATGTGAGAGAAAGACATCCTTTGGTTATCGCCCCCAGGTGCCCAGACCAGGGCCTGGAATTGAGCCTGCAACCAAAATACATGCCCAATATTGGAATGGAACCCAGGACCTTCAGTCCATGGGCCTAACTATATCCACTGAGACAAACACAGTAGGGCACTTGTATTTCTTAATTTAGGTAAATATTTAATTCCTTTAAGCCAATAAATTATTACAACCTAATAATATCATCTGGAGACAGAAAGTACACCATATATATACACAGATATCACCAACAGATCATACACATAAACAGAATTACAAATAATTGTAGAGAAGACAAGATTTTTCATTTGCCCACGATAACTTTTAAGGAACCTGGAGATGGGACAGGGGAGTATCAGGCATGATGACTTTAGCCACTTTTTTTACTTTTTATCTTTCTTGAATTTATTGAGGTGACATTGGTCAGCATGAACATGTAGGTTTCAGGTGTGGGTTTCTATGTTACAAGATCTCTATATTGCACCTTGTCAAATGCCACTTATTTGTAAAAGTGCCTTATTTCTTTTCCATTGGTTACCTCAGCCTCAGGCCCTAGTGAGCTGTGTTAACATTTCTGATTACCCAACAGGAAGACCTGTTGAAATTTTCAAAATATTCCTGTTTTTGAAAAATTAGCTTCCAATTTTGTTAAGTTTCCAGTCAGTTATCAAATCCTTTTAACCTGTTCAATATATTCTCATAATCTTTTTATCTCAATAACCTTTTAAAAATTTCCACCTTATTGAGAAGACTATAACTTTGCCTTCTGAATTTGAAAAGAATTATCTTGTTAATTGACCGAATTAGCACCTGTAACACCAAAAAAGCTAAATAGCTAATTCAAAAGTCTCAAGTTATATTTCTGTGTATCAATCCTTCTTCTTCTAAAGTGCTAGGCAATTATGCTTCCAGTAACCTAATTTTTACAATATCTACAAATTTCTGGAAGTAATTAGGAGGGGATCTGAGTGGACTTTGATTTTTATATTAATCTCTGTCCTTCTATCTTATTAAGGGTATCTTAATGGCTAGTTATTATAACAAGATGAGAGCTCTATAAAAGTTTTCATTTAAAAGTTCTTCAATTCAAAACGTCAACATCTGCTCAATGACAGTAGGATTTTAATAGCCATAAGTCTTTTACAGCTTAACCAAGGAAGCAGAAAGGCTTACCCAAAGAGAGTGAAAAAGATACAGCTCTCATAGGTACACAGGTTCACTCTCAGAGAAAGGGCAGACCTTCATTACACAGAAAGTCAGAAAGATGGAATGTCTGCCACAATATGTGAGATGCCTCCAGCCACACCCCGCTCATTTGTGGCACCAGGCAGGTGCTACTGGAATGGAATTTTTTCAGCACTAACATGTAACAAAGATTTAGATAACAAATACCCTCTTCTTTTGTTTCTTAATAAACATCTTAAAATCAGTATCCCAAAAAGGTAGCTTCAGGGTGGCAAAACTTTGATCCCTTTATTAGTAAAAGCTGGAATGGTATAAAAACCAAGATAAATACCAAACTGGTGATGGTATCAATTAGAAACAACCATCCATCACCAGGTGGTATGGGCCCTGGTGAGTACTACAGTCTTTGTCCCTTTGTCTTGTCAATCATTAGTACCTGAATTCTACTATTAAGAAAGTGCTATAACAGGGTCCTGTTAGTGGAGAATAATTTTTGTAAAACTCCTGGGTCCTCTGTCTGCTCTGATTCTCTGTGCCTGTAAGTTAATTGCCCTTTAATAAATTCTGTTCTATCCTATGGAGTTACCTGCATCAGTCTTCAGTCTAAAGATACCTTTTCATTATAATGGCCATTACACATTTGCCATATTGTGAGACATTTACTATCTGTGCAAGTTACTTAGCTTCACAGATGATCAGTTGCCTCATTAACTACCGGATATTTGATTCATTAAATCTGCTAACCTCTCCTTGGTCTGGCACCCTGCAAATCACCAGTCATACCAGGGTAAAAAGGCCTGGTTTGTGTTCTCTAATAGCTTTCAGTTTAATGCAAAAGACAAACAAGAAAACTGTAATTTTCAATAAAGAGTGATTAGTGTTCATTGTCAGGGCAGTTTTAAGACCTAAATAAACAAATATAGATATAAAATGGGCTTAATAAAATTCCTGGTACATCATAAAGTTAGTTCCATGTCCCCTTGAATGATTACGAACTTTGTGAGAAGTTATTTTATTCCTCTAATACAAGACATTCTCAAATAGCCCACTTTCTAGCCAGCTCCCAACTTCCTGTCTTTCACCCTGGGACAGTGACTTGCAACAGCAGTCCTTGAATAGATTGTGTTAAATGTTAATGTTGCAAACATTGCTTAACCGCCAGGATTAGGGTTCTTTTGAACTATCCGGTGTCCCCAAATTCACGCAAGATTTGAAATTGAATTGAATTGCAAATCTTGCTTGAATTTTGGGACATCCTATAGTTTCCCCACCCAGTTCATTTGATCTCTATATAATCAGAACCAGAGGGATCCAGCGCACACAGCTGGACCCATCTCCAGGAACAAAGAGCTGGAAACCATCTTCAGTTGGAGGGACTCTTCCAGATTTTGGTAAGATTCTTACCCCTGGGCAATCTTTGGCTGTATTTTTTTAATATATACATACTATTTCTAGCCGTTTAGCTATTTCAATGAAACATTTTTTCCCCCTTTAAAGCCTATGCACCTAACTTATGAACTAAGAAAAAATGAACCAGATTCTAAAGTTTAAAATGAAAGCAGATTTCTTTTGGGATTGTCTATATGTGTGTGGATGAAGGGAGATTAGTGAGATTGGGAGCAAGTAGAGATTTAGGAGGAATTCCCGAATTGTGATAAAATCCCCTAAGTCCTGGGGAAGCCATTTGCTGAAGGGCATCTGGATAACCCCAGGGAACAGGCATTAAATGTGGCAGAGCAAGAAAAGAAACAAAAAGAATGCTTTTTTCTATTTCTACTACAACGTGGAAAACGTTTGCAACATTTCTATCCACCACTGCCACCTAATGACTCTTTTGGCTACTACAGCTCTGGTTCTACTTCCTGATTTTGAACTCTGGGTTTCTGGCCCCAGGCAGAGAGGTGTTGACTTGATGACTCTAAGGTCCTGTTCCATCTTGGGAGCCTGAGTTTCTATAATTGCCTTTGACGTTAGAAGACAATATTTGTCTGTCGAAGAACAAGAGACCTAAATGAATCCAAATCAATAAAACTTTCATGAGGTCTTCCACAAAACTAGAAAAAGAAAACACACCCAGAAGACTAAAAAGCACAATGTAAATGTAAAGGGCTTGGCAAATGGGGAGCATGGCAGGCCAGCAGCTGTGCTGAAGCAGTGGCCATGTATGAACACTTGTTATTCTTAGGGCTGGCTCTGCCCTCTTCAGTCATGAACCACTTTTTTGCTCAAGTCCCAAGAACATGCTTTCACTTGATTCTATCATAAATTGTAATTGATGTTCTTAATGGAAATTATCTCAGCTGCTATTTATTTCAGTACTGTGGAATAACCAACATTTTTCTTAGTATATAATTTCATATTCTTCAACAGTGTGCCAAATTTGTGTATCATTATTATGAATCAGACAAGGTGTATCAATGCCAAATGATGACGAGAAAGAGTGTTCACTTTGCTCCCTCTCTCACATGCCTTCCCATGAAACCATCAAACCCTGGATTCCTGGTCTTTCTAGATTTACAGTCATACTACAAGGGCTGTTTAATAATACCACAGGCTTACTGCTAGAACCTGAGGCATCTTTAAGGATGTAAAAATATTTGACATAAAAATGTTTATTGATGCACATGTAAGAAAAATTCAAAAATAAAGAATACTCTTTCATTTAATGTCTATGAAAATGTATCATTTAAAACAAATTTTAATTTAGGATTTATATGAATCACATCACACTTGAGAATAACTTGAAGGTCAAATTTTTCTTCCATTGCAAGAATTTCTTATTATGTGTGATGGTTGCTAAGAAATCATAACCAATCATAAAGTAAAGGAGTTGCTCATTCACAAAAATTTGAAAAACAAAATTACAAAAATCAGTTTCAAATGTATAGTGAGAAGTCATTTTTATTATTGGATGTGGGAAAACTGACATATATTTGATATAATGTGGGGGAAGATACGACAGTTTTTACGGGCTCTGCATGTTCTTTGAATTTTTCTCCAAAGAACTAAAAATATTGTCAGAAATTACCAAATATTTTTCTGGCGACACCAACTATTTTTAAATTCTCAAATCTTCACATTTCTTAACACATAAAGTTTTTTTAAAATATATTTTGTTGATTTTTTAAAAAGAGGAAGGGAGAGGGATAGAGAGATAGAAATATCGATCAGCTGCCTCCTGCACACCTCCTGTTGGGGATCTGCCTACAACCAAGGTACATGCCCTTGACCGGAATCGAACCTGGGGCCTTTCAGTCTGCAGGCCAAAGCTCTATCCACTGAGTCAAACCATTAAGGGTGCACATAAAATTTTTAAAGTTAATATGAAATTTGTTTTCTATTTTGTTATTATCTATACTTGTTTAATTCTATTTTAATAGCTATCATTGAGATAAAATCATACTCCAGAAAGAAGCATTCTATTTACTTGATTAATACGTTTGAGTGTGTGTGACACACTACCCCTGGAAAGTGAGAGTTCCACAGTTTAGACAGAATACTCTTGAGAGATGATGGCAGCAATCCTCTTCTCTTTCTTATTCTTCTTTGTGGAAGATGTTATAAAATCATTACAACAAACTGTAAAAATGGCTTGATGAAAGTTTTCTTTGTTGTTGTTTTATCACATAGTAACATCATTTGCTTATTGTGTAACAGTGTATGTACATTTATTGGGGAAACTAGAAAATATTCTCTGAGAATAATCCACCTTGATCCTAAGAATAAGCTTGAATTCCTCTTCCTCCAGTCTTCTGTAAAAGTTGACCCAGACCCACTTCCAATCATTGCATCAATTCTTCCATGCTCCTCTCTGTTCTTTTCTAACTAGTATATAATAATTCCACCTTTAGCCATAAACCAACTAATTCTTAGAGAATTGGTTCTGTCCTCCTTCACCTCAGGGCAAAACTGCTCTCAACTGCTCTCCTTATAGCCAGCTGATTTATGGACTTGAATACTTAGAATCTTGTCTTTAACAAACCTCTGATTGACCCTCTCCCTGGGCTCAGAAAACCCTCTTTGCCCAGGCCAGTGTGGCTCAGTTGGTTGAGCATCATCCCATGCTCCAAAAGGTTGCCTGTTTGATACCTGGTCAGGGCATGTACCCAGGTTCTTGGTTTATTTTCGGTCTTGGTGCATACAGGAGGCAACCAATAGATGTTTCAGTCTCACGTCAATCTTTCTCTCTCTCTCTCTTTCTCTCTCTCTCTCTCTCTCTCTCTCTCTCTCTCTCTCTCTCTCTCTTTCTCTTCCCTCCCTTCCTTTCTCTCTAAAATCAATAAAACATATTTTTTTAAAAGTCCATTTTCTTCATAAGCTTCCTCTCTTACTGTCTCATCTCAGTGAACTGGAGCTCCTATTCCTTCCCCATGGATGCTACATCTCCTTTTAGGGAGGACTTGAGTATGTCTTAATGCTCTCTGTGTGCCAGGACCTAGCACAGTGCCTTGTACCCAGAGGAGCTTATATAATGTTTTTTATTCAATTAATTAATAAATGGATTTAAGAGTGTGAATGGATATTGCAATGCTATGACTGATAGAAAGGTAAGTACTCGGAGTCTTAAGGAATATGAAAGAATGCTTGGGGTAGGAAGTTGTGTTCAGAAAACTTAGATTGATTTTCCAAAAGAATGGATTGACAAGAAATGTGAGATTAATGAGGAAGAGAAGAGAAAAGATATAATTTAGGTGACTGTGTATACTGGACTCATGATGTGCTGTCACTAGCCCAGCAGGTCCTTGTCCTTTTAGTCTCATTTGCCCTTTTAGCCTAATTTGTCCTACCATATATTTTGCCCTTGGCAGGAGCCTTGTTGGAAGAGATGATGATGGGCCTGGGTCTACTGTTGTTGGTCTTCATGCTGGGGCCCTGTCTGACCCCACCAACCCTGGCTCAGGATGGCAGGTACAAACACTTCCTGAACCAGCATTATGATGCCAAACCAAGTGGCCGGAATGACGCATACTGTGATACCATGATGAGGAGACGAGGCTTGACTTCACCCTGCAAAGACACCAACACCTTTATTCATGGCACCAGTAACAACATCAAGGCTGTCTGTGAAGATAAGAATGGAGTGCCTTATGGGGCAAATTTAAGAAGAAGCAAGTCTCCTTTCCAGGTCACTACTTGCAAGCTCAGAGGAGGGTCCAACCAGCCTCCCTGCCGGTACAGAGCCACAGCAGGGTCCAGAGACATTGTTATTGCCTGTGAACGTGGCTTGCCTGTCCACTTTGATGAGTCTTTTTACCGTCCATAGCCAGCAGGCCACTAGCCCAGAGTTGGCTCTGCCCTCTATTCCTGGCATTTCCCCTACACACTCTAGAACAGGGGTGGCCATATTCATTCCCAGGGGCCCAGAAAATGAGCTGCCTGGATCTTTTGTTTTCTGTTTTACAATATGTTAATAAATAAAAATGTCTCTGAAATCAGTAAGAATCAAAGCCCTCTCATCAGTTCTTGGCCTATTGATTTTTCCCCATTTTCTCTACTCAGCTGCCCCAAGAAAGGATTGCATGGAACACAAATGCCTTTTTCCCTATCAGTTACTTCCTTCTCAGTCAACAGGGAGGTAGGCTTTCCCTTTTTGTGAGTGTAAGGATGTTAAATTCATCTTACAGCAGAGCTGGGAAATTCCAGGGCACATGGCTGCTAAGCAGAATTTTCAGGAGGAGCAAATTATTTTTGCTGTCAAATAAGTCAATATTACTTTTACAAATGTTAAACTTGGAGAAGTAATGTTTAGAACTAAATACCAACAGATTAATTAAACTTTATCTACCTCTCTCTTAAGTTTTTGCATTTTTAAAGATGTATTTCAAATAAAACACAAGGCATGCTCATTAATGGATTCAAATCTATCTTCTAAATTCTCTATAAGAGGCAAACTCAGATTAATATTTCAGTATCCCATTATTCCAAAATACGTAGATCTTTACATTTTTTTTACTATTTAACCCAGCAAACTCCAAAGTTTTAAGTTACCAAAAAACTTTGGAAAACTATGTTTAGACATATATATATGTATATATATATCTACACTAATAAAAGAGAAACATGGTAATTAGCGTACGACCGCTACCCTTTTCATTGGCTAATCAGTGAGTATATGCAAATTAACTGTCAGCCAAGATGGCGGCCGGCAGCCAGGCACTAAAGCGAGCATGAGGCTTGCTTGCTGCAGACTCCAAAGTTCCCCGCCTCACTTGCTGGCCTCTCAGCTGCAACTCTAAGCAACTATGTACTATGTTGCAAATAAGAAGCTAAACAAAACCCCAGAAACCGGCTTCCATTCAGCCAGGCTGGGACCACAACATTGTATCGATGTTTTCAGCAGCGAGGCCTCAGAGCTAAAGCTGGCCCAGAATAAAAAAAAAAGAGAGAAGAAAACAAGGAGCAGTTGGAAGCTTTAGTCACTCGCCAGCCGGAAAACAGCCCTCAGCTCCTCAGCCAGCCTGGCCAGGCACCCCAGTGGGGACCCTCACCCTGATCCAGGACACCCTTCAGGGCAAACCAGCCAGCCCCTACCCATGCACCAGGCCTCTATTCTATATAGTAAAGGGTAATATGCCTCCCAGCACCGGGATCAGTGGAGCAGTGAGGCTCCCGGCACCGGGATCAGCGTGACGGGGGCAGCGCCCAAACCCCCTGATCTCCCTGCGGCTCTGTGTGTGACAGGGGGCAGGGCCACAACTTCCTTATCCGCCCTACTCTGTTCGTGACAGGGGAAGGCACCCCAACCCCCTAATCACCCTGCTCTGTGCCTAATAGGGGGGAGCTCCCCAATCTCCTGATTGCCCTGTGGCTCTGTGTTTGACAGGGGGGAGCTCCCCAAACCCTGATCGCCCTGCTCT
>NW_005871086.1:1256582-1282871 GCF_000147115.1 Myotis lucifugus | reverse complement strand
TTGGCAGGGTGAAGACAAGCCTTGTCTCCTCAGCAGCGTATCTCGGTCAGCGTCAATCCGGCCGATCGGTAGAGCATAAATAATGCTGGTTCGAGTAAGTGTTAGTAGCTGTTTTCCTGAGTCAGGGGTAGTTGGGTCAGGGAGGAGCCCAGCATGATGGCCCAACGACAGTAGTCTCTGGTCCATCTTTATCTCTTTCAACATGGGTGCTGACCGGGGCGAGATATATGGTACAACAAGCTAGTGTAAAAGGTAAAATGAGCAGTAAAGGACAAAGACGAGCTGGGCTAGTGCCAGCACATGATGAGTCCAGTATGCCCTGTCAGCTAACTTATAAAAGGCTGTTGTCGTAGTCCTTAATCTCACGCTCCTCCCCCTCCCCCTCCAGCCAGTGATTGGTGATAGGAGAAGCTGGGCAGGGCAGGGAAGAGGCGATCGCTAGCAGCAGCCTCTTCCCTGCCCCTCCCCCAGCCAGTGATCGGTGATCGGAGAAGATCCAGAAGCCAGCCTGCGTCGCCTCCGGAGACCCAATCCAGCCCTGTGTCAGGAAGTGGGAGGCAGCTCTTCACCTGGAGGCTTAAGCCCAAGGTGGGAGGCACCATTTTCTGTATAGAAAGTCAGGGGTCTTGGCTAAGCACAAGGCGCCACCATGTTTGCGTATGGAGAGGGGGCATGGCTCAGAGCAGGCCAGCGCTACGTCCAGAGAGATGGGTGCTGAGGCCGGGTGTTCGTCTCAGGATGCGAGCTGCAGGAGAGGAGCGGGAGGTAGAGGAGGAGCGGCTTCAGGCAAGTGAAGAAAAAGGGCAGGTCGACCAGCCACAACTCTGTTCCAAGCTTCCCGGCCCAGGTTTTCAAATGTAAATATTACTTCAGATGTTGTAGTTGCACGTAGTTTATTCCCTTCCCCTCATCTTGGCTGTTAAAGTCATGCCCACCCCCTGGGCAGCCAGGCCTCACATTCATGGCACAGACGAGGTTTGGTTCTGGGGTAACCCCTTAGATTTTAAGTGGCTGCTACACTTGGTTGATAGGAAGAGTGAGACTTTAGCCCTGAAAAGACGGAAGGTTTGGGGCAGATGGTTCCCTTGAGGGCTCAGCCCGCTTTCGGGCGGTAGGCACAGGGAACATCCAGGGCAGTCCCTGGAGCAGGCGTCCGTCTGAGCTCAGACGAAGCCATTTTTGTTTTTTGTTGTTTTTTTTTTATGTGGCAAGCAACTTTAGGTACTTTATTTTTTTTAATTCTTTATTAGTTAAGGTATTACAAATGTGACCTTATCCCCCCCCATTAATCCCCATCCCCCCCACTCATGTTCTCATCCCCCTGTTGTCCATGTCCATTGGTTTGGCTTATATGCATGCATACAAGTCCCTTGGTTGATCTCTTCC
The DNA here is from genome assembly GCF_000147115.1 of Myotis lucifugus. Lineage (NCBI taxonomy): Eukaryota > Metazoa > Chordata > Mammalia > Chiroptera > Vespertilionidae > Myotis > Myotis lucifugus. The sequence goes on along the minus strand of NW_005871086.1, from coordinate 1,281,485 downwards.
CCTTACCTCCTCCCTTCCCTACTTTCCCGTTGGGGAGTGATAGTCTGATCGCTGTTTCTCTGTCTTTGGATCTGTCCCTGTTTATCAGTCTATGTTGTTCTCTATAATCCACAAATGAGTGAGATCATGTGGTATTTATCTTTCTCTGACTGACTTATTTCACTTAGCATAATGCTCTCCAGTTCCATCCATGCTGTTGCAAAAGGCAAGAGTTCCTTCTTTTTTACCGCAGCATAGTATTCCATTGTGTAGATGTACCACAGTTTTCTAATCCACTCATCTGCTGATGGGCACTTAGGCTGTTTCCAAATCTTAGCTATGGTGAATTGTGCTGCTATGAACATATGGGTGCATATATCCTTTCTGATTGGTGTTTCTGGTTTCTTGGGATATATTCCTAGAAGTGGATCACTGGGTCAAATGGGAGTTCCATTTTTATTTTTTTGAGGAAAATCCATACTGTTCTCCACAGTGGCTGCACCAGTCTGCATTCCCACCAGCAGTGCAGGAGGGTTCATTTTTCTCCGCATCCTCTCCAGCACTTGTTGTTTGTTGATTTGTTGATGATGGCCATTCTGACAGGTGTGAGATGATACCGCATTGTCGTTTTGATTTGCATCTCTCGTATAATTAGTGACTTTGAGCATGTTTTCATATGTATTTCGGCCTTCTGTATGTCCTCTTTCGAAAAGTGTCTATCTAGGTCCCTTGCCCATTATTTGATTGGATTTTTTATCTTCCTATTGTTAAGTTTCATGAGTTCCCTGTAAATGTTAGAGATTAAACCCTTAATGGTGATATCATTGGCAAATATGTTCTCCCATGTAGTGGGTCTTCTTGTTGTTTTGTTGATGGTTTCCTTCACTGTACAAAAGCTTTTTATTTTGATGTAGTCCCATTTGTTTATTTTCTCTTTAGTTTCCATTGCATTAGGAGCATTATCAGTGCAGAAATTCCTTCAGCATATGTTTGCGATTTCGCTGCCTGTGGATTCCTCTAGTATTTTTATGGTTTCCCATCTTACGTTTAAGTCTTTTATCCATTTTGAGTTTATTTTTGTGTATGGTGTGAGTTGGTGGTCTAGTTTCATCTTTTTGCATGTATCTGTCCAATTTTCCCAACACCATTTATTGAAGAGACTGTCTTGACTCCACTGTATGCTCTTGCCTCCTTTGTCGAATATTAATTGGGCATAGTGGTTTGGGTCAATTTCTGGGTTCTCTATTCTATTCCATTGATCTATATGTCTGTTCTTGTGCCAGTACCAAGCTGTTTTAAGAACAGTGGCTTTGTAATACAGTTTGATATCTGGTATTGAGATCCCACCAACTTTGTTCTTCTTTCTCAGGATTGCTGCAGCTATTTGAGGTCTTTTTTTTAATTCCAGATGAATTTTTGGAACGTTCGTTCTAGATCTGTGAAATACGCCATTGGTAATTTAATGGGGATTGCATTGAATCTATAGATTCCTTTGGGCAGTATGGATATTTTGATGATGTTGATTCTACCAATCCATGAGCAGGTACTCACCAAAGTACCTTTCTAGTTGTTAGATGGCATGCTGTCCAATTCCTGAATTGCTTAATAAAGCCAATTAGATCTTCAAACTTATTTGTGAATTTTGTTCTTTAACTCCTGCCCCTAGGGCCTTGTCATTCCTTTGTACCTAGAAGACTGTCTTTGATGTATGACACAAATAGCTCCAAGCTCTTCCCAACGTGACCCCCAGTGTTCTAATGAGGAGATAAACAGGTGCACAGAGTAAGGCTGTCCCCTCTTCTCCCACCACCACTGCCAATCAGTTGGAACACTGTCCCTCCCACATATATTCCTTTCTTCACTGCCTCAGACTTCTTAGCTCTAAGAGAAGGGAAAGGACACTGACTCTGCTCTTTAGATTCACACACTAATCCCCACGGACCTGTGAAGGTGAGTATGGAATCTGAATAGGGCAAGTTAGAGTTAGAAGGGTTGGTAGTGAGCATGGCTGGGGGAAAGGCCCAGGAACACTGGAAGGGGCTTGCTTGACCTTCTAGGTGGTAGAGTTGAGAATGCAGTGATCCAACTTGTAATAAGCAAAGACCCGAATTTAACTCAGCATTAATCTTACTAATTCACACCTCCCTTCCTCCCCAATATTTTCAAGCATAATACATTGAAGCAGCTTAAGTCTTGGTCTTGTCATCCTGTTTAGGCCATTTAAGCTAGGGATAGGGTGCCACAAATGAGAACTTGCCTATCCCTTATTCTGTGTCTGACAGAGCACTCCAGACTTTCAAAAGTGCTGTCACCAAATTCCATTAGACTCTCACAGGTCAGTAAGGGAGCTACTATTAAGCTCATTTGAGGACACCGATTCTGAGATATTGAGAATCAGATTACAGTTTCTGTAGGGCCAGGTTAACTCCTCATGCTAACTGAGGACAGGGAGCTAGTTTAAAAGGGGAGACTTTTTCAAACATCTCTAGGCCCTGACTTTGACCAGAGTAGCTCCTGTGAGGGCAGTTTCAATCTTGGTACTTAGTTGCTTAAAACACTATTTCAAAACTTTATGATGGTATTCTTAATAGCAGATCAAGATCATTCAGCATGATGATAATTAGGAAAATGACCTCAGAGAAGGCAAGTGGGTAGTCAGAAGTGCTACCGTGTTTCAGGCAGGCATTGGAGAAGTGCTATAAAAAGTCAAGATGAGATATGCCCCATTTGCAGAGTCAGTTTTAATTGCAGCCTGGGATTTCAGGGAGCCAAAGCTTCCTGCTTGGAAAACGTTTCCCAAGTCTACTCATCTTCTACCTTCCCTTAAAGGGTGACAACCTTTTCTACTTCACGGACATAAAACTTAAAGTCCCATTCTCTTCCAGGCGCACTCTCTTATGAGAACCCCAGCTGGACTGTACAACAGAACCAGCTGGAACACCCCTTGTTTTGGATGGCAGAGAGGACAGAAAGGAAGTGTTTGGAATTCTCAAAATAAAATTCATCTGTTTTCTACAATTTCATGTTTATCTCACTCAGGCTCTACCGTATTTTCAGTTCTAGAAAATGTTATTATCTAATGAGATTTATCATCTTATAATTTGGAACCAAATGGTAAAACTGAGTCTAAATATCTACAATGGAATTTTAAGGTGGAGCTCAGCTCAGGGCACTGTTGCTGTTATGTTTTCCTCTCCCTTCCATGTAGACCCACAGGTGATCCTGGTGACTGAGATGTCATCCTGAAGGTCCTAGGTCCTCTCTTGTTCCTGAGGGAAAAGTGGTCAGTGCTCCAGACTAAATAGTCAGGTATTTAATGCTTTAAAAATTCTTGCGGCATACCCATTGAAAGTCACTGTACTAGAGCAAATAAAATTAATCTCTGACTCAATAGAAAGTGAGCAACCCAAAACAGAAAGGACAGTTTTTTGAGGGTCATACAGGCCCATTTCTACATATGCAGTGAAAGGGCTGATCGTAGCTGAAGTCCTGGTGTGATGTATATGGGTACTACTGTCCTTTGTTTTCAAAGATGCTGCTTCATGATGGCAGGTCATACTGTCTGGGTTACTGAAATGGCTGATGAGGGACCTCCATACAAGTTTCAAACATAACTTAATTCTTTAAAATACTATCTCCTATACTCACAACCACCTTTGCTTGTATACAAAAAGCTAGAAATCTCTATGTCACATATCAGTGCCTATAGCTGTAGATATGAAATATGAGAGCAGGGGATAAATGATGCTTGATTATCTCCTCATCTTTAGACTAATGGATAGAATTCCTGAAGGCACACTTAGCACTTGGGTAATAGCTTCATCACAACAATACACTTTGGGTTATTTTCCCCAAATCTAATCTTGCATGGGTAATCTTGCACCTTTCATTTTGCATGGTTTTATCTACATTTTCTCATCCTGCTTCTATGTGTTCAAGATATCCTATCTAATAAAAGATAAAAACGGTAATTAACCATACCTCCCCTACACTTTTCATTGGTTAATCAGGGCGATATGCAAATTAACTGCCAAGAAAGATGGCGGTAACCGCCAACAAAGATGGCGGTTAATTTGCATACGCGCAATGATGGGAAGTGAAAGGGGAAAGACGGAAGAATGGTGATCGGCAACCCAGGCGGCAGACAAGATCTGGGGGGTGGGCAAATGCCGCCTTTCCCCACCCCCCAGCCAGTGATCGCCATCAGAAAGCCGGGCAGCAGGCCAGGCGGAAACCCCGAACCCCGGGGGCTGGGGTTGCCAGCTGGCCTGCGCCCTGTGAACGCCATGGTGATCAGAGGGCGGGAGAACCAGGGCGCAGGCCAGGTGGCACCCAGGCACCCCAGCACCTGACATGCAAAGGTCGGGGATGAAATGACTTTTCCCAACCACATTTGCAAATATCCTGGGGAAGGCATCACTAAAGAGTTCACAACTCTCTTACTTAGCAAGGAAGAAAAAAGTTGGCAATGGAAACAATCCTTTACATCAAAGTTAAGGTCCCTCTGGGTAAAAAAGAATATTTCTAATGTAAAGGAGGGAGCAGGCAAAAATAATAGTTTCTCATGACTTCCACTGAAGATTGAGCATATGACAGAGTCAAAACGAACATACAAATTAAAACAGACAGTGGACATTCAAATGACCTGAATCAACTGTCACTGTTTGTCCCAATAGCAGCAATGCTTATGTGATAATATAGTTTAACAGACATACAAAACAAGTCACATGATAAGAGAGGTTCGGCTTCTAAAGTAAATTGAATATGTTCTTTTAAAATTCTAATGTCCTTCCCTCTGACTCTAATTCTTAATTTTCCAATCAGAAAATTACCCCAGGTGACCCAGTAACATATAGAACTCCAGTAACCTAACTTATTTAAAAAAACAAACATCCCAACCATTTTTAAAATATTTAAATTGATATTTTAGGGTTAAAATTATAGAAGATATTTATATCCAAGTATATTTTCTGAATAGAAAACATTTCAGTTTTTGATTAAAAAAATAAACATAAAAAATATATAAGTGATACATTTTCCCAAGGAACTCTGAATTAGTATCTTTCCCTCTAACTTTCTTCAAATTGAAAGAATCAATGGAGTTCCCTATACTGCACAAATTTTAATGAAAAAAAAATAAGACTTTCTAAGAGCATCAAATACATGTTTACAAACATATATACTCTTCTCTCTCTCTCTCTCTCTCTCTCTCTCTCTCTCTCTAAAATATATTCTTACTGATTCAGAGAGGAAGGGAGAGGGAGAGAGATAGAAACATCAATGATGAGAGAGAATCATTGATCGGCTGCCTCCTACACACCCCGTACTGGGGATCAGGCCAAAACCTGGGCATGTGGCCTGACCTGGAATCAAACTGTGACTTCCTGGTTCATAGGTCGATGCTAAACCACCGAGTCACACCCACTGGGCTCAATTCTTATTTATAAATTCATTCCAAGGACATATACAGCTTGAAAAGCTTTGGAAGCAGTTAAAAAAACAACAACTAGCTTTTAAGTAACAAGAAAACAGTTATAGAAGAAAGTTTAAATTAAAAGAAAAAAATTGTTTTAATTTATTCAAGAGTGGGAACATCCTCCATGAAAATGTGTGCCTTGACTGTGGATGGCTGGGTGGCCTTATCACACCTTAGGAATTCAAATGCTTTTTACAATGACAAGAAAGAGAGTTTCATCTCATTTCTCTCCCAGGGTAGATGTCTGTCAACAGAAGATGGACATCAATAAAAGGAGGGGCTTTCACAATCAATCCAGAAAGTCAGCAATCTATGAATAATCCAGAACCTAGTATTTATCTCCTCTGCCACACACCCTCTCTCCCAGCCAGTGAGCAAGATAATTACTCTCAAGTCAAGCTAAGTGCCTCCCAGTCACAGTGGCCCAATGCTGACATACAAAGCATACAAATAATTCTCACTCTGGCATAAAAGTGACAACTTTCTTGGAAGAAAAGCAGATACTGTAAATTTCTCAAAGTCTTCCTGAAACACTTTTTAAAGTAATTTTTACTTCTTTAGAAAAAATGCATACATGGCAAACCATCTGTAATAAAAGGCCCATTCTATAAAATTTTATCTCCTACTCATATCTGCAATCATAATCATATTTACAGACAAATATATCTATACTAATAAAAGAGTAATATGCTAATTAGACTGGGAGACCTTCCAGATGTTCTTCTGGACAAAGCCATGGTGGTGGGGTTGAGGTAGAGGCAGTTAGAGGCCAAGAGGGGAGGGCAGTTGTGGGTGATCAGGTTGGTGAGGGGTGGGGCCGTTGCGGGTAAGCAGACCAGCAGAGGGGTCAGTTGGGGGCAAGCAGGCCAGCAAGGGGGCAGTTTGGGGTAATCAGGCTGGCGGGGGTGGGAGGTATTTGGGGGCAAGCAGGCCAGCAGGCAGAGTGCTTAGAGGCAATCAGGCAGGCAGGCAGGCAGGTGAGCAGTTAGGAGCCAGCAGTCCTGGATTATGAGAGGGATGTCCAACTGCTGGTTTAGGCCCAATCCCTGTAAACTGGCAGGACATTTTCGAGGGGTCCCAAATTGGAGAGGGTGCAGGCCAGGCTGAGGAACACACCCTCCCCCGTGCACAAATTTCGTGCACCAGGCCACTAGTCTATACTAATAAAAGGATAATATGCTAATTAGACTGGAAGACCTTCAGGACAAAACTATGGTGGCTGGGTCAAGGCAGAGGTGGTTAGGGGCAATCACACAAGCAGGGGAGAGCAGTTAGGGGAATCGGGCCAGCAGGGGAGAGCAGTTAGGGGCAACCAAGCCAGCAGTGGAGCAATTAGGGGGCGATCAGGACAGCAGGGGAGCTGTTAGGGGCATCAGGCTAGCAGGCAGAGGTGGTTAGGGGCAATCAGGCAGGCAGATAGATAAGTGGTTAGGAGCCAGTCATCCCAGATTTCTAGAGGGATGTCCAACTGCTGGTTTAGGATCAGGCCTAAACCGGCAGTCGGACATCACCTGAGGGGTCCCAGATGGGAGAGGGTGCAGGCTGGGCTAAGGGACATCCCCCCCCTTCCATGCACGAATTTTGTGCACCAGGCCTCTACTGATTTAGAAAGCTAATTGGCTACGGAGAAGACCTAAACTATTCATGCAAGAGCAAACCCAGAGCATCAGCCACGATAACGAACTAATTTAACAAGACATCAACAAATATTTGCCAACAGAAGTCCAATGTAGACATCAATGATTGTATCTTAAGGCTATAGCTTCAACAGAAAATGAAATGATCCCCAAACCATCCCAACACATACTTTTTGGTCAGAACTTGCCCCAAAGACTCTCTCCACTCTACCACATTGATTCTCAATAAGAACTTCTTTTGATACTGTGACCACAAAGAACTAGCTCTGCCACATTGACTATATGATCTTGGGGAAATTACTTAACCTCTCTCAACATTATTACGCTTAAGTAAGTGAGTATAATAATACTTACTTTTCACTTAGGGATCTTAGGACAAATAAATGATAAAATCAATGTTAAGTACTTACCATAATGCCAGGTATATGGTAGGTGCTCAGTGTAAGAAACATGCCTCTGATTCAAAATTTATAGAAAAGAAACATCATGTGGCCAGGCAGTTACTGAATACCTTAGAGCAAACAGAATGTGGGCAGTGGGGAGAAGGTATGAGAGCTGTGCACATGACTGATAGCACATTTTCCAAGAAGATTCCCCTAAACCTGTGGTCGACAAACTCATTAGTCAACAGAGCCAAATATCAACAGTACAACGATTGAAATTTCTTTTGAGAGCCAAATTTTTTAAACTTAAACTATATAGGTAGGTACATTGTTTTTAACTTAATCAGGGTACTCCTAAGGCTTAGGAAGAGCCACACTCAAGGGGCCAAGAGCCGCATGTGGCTCACGAGCCGCAGTTTGCCAACCACTGACCTAGGCGATGTATGAAGAAACAGGTGACCTCGTAGGACTCAGCCAATGAGGAACCGAAGGAGGGACTAAATAAATACTCTATGTTTCCTTCCCCATTTGTGTGCTGTTCGATGGTCACTGGCTCTCGAGAGTGTTATTAAAAGTCTCATTTTCACCATGTTTCTGTTTCCCAGTCCATCATTTGAAATTTAGACAGGTGAGCCATTTCTCAAAATTTGGGGGCGTGTCTGGGGTTTCTGTGCTCAGACTAGAGAGGGACCCTGGTTGAAGGGTAGACACACCCCACCCAATTTTGGGTAGCCCTTTGCCTGGGCCCTGTCTCTTTGTGGGGACCATAAGTAAGTCCGAGACTGTTTTTCTTTGGAAGGTGGCGAAAATGATGCAAAGAGGGTACATGCCCAGCAAACAGGCAAGTGTCATGCATGAGCCAAGGTGGAAACACCATCTTGGAGGTTGGGTATATGTGACTGGGAAATGTCTGACACATAAAGCAAGTGTGGAGTTCTGATCTGCTCTTCTGTTCTCCCACAAGGGAAATGGCCAGAGAGGGACAAAATGGATCTCGGGGAGTGCGAGACATCTGATGGGGGGATTGAGCACAGTGCGAGACATCTCCAATATGGGGGACTGAGCAGGAACAGAGTCACAAGGGCCTTTCTGAGGATGGGAAGCAAAAATTCTAGGCCTAGATATAATTCTTCCCCTAATAGACTATTTGGGAGAATGCTGAGGTTCAGGGGAGGGACAGTCCTGGAACCAGGGACAGGAGATATTGCTCTGCTTTGGTGGTTTTTAATGCAGGGCACTCTGGTGTAAATTTTAGTGCATTGTGCGCACCTGGATAAGAGTGTTTCTGTTGATGTTTTGTGTTTCTTTGTTGTTTAGTTTAATTTGTTTAAAGATGGGGCATGTCCTGCTTTGGGGAAGCCCAGTTATGTGTGTGGAGACTGAACATGGGACAGAGATTGTCAGAATGTACTCTTTCTGCTCTCCCTCTCAGGGCATCAGTCACCAGGAACTCTTAGCTAGTGAGATTTCTGTCTGTGTGACTAATGTAATTTTGGCTTTCTATCTTTTGGGGACTTTAGTTTGCGGTTCTCTGGTTTATGAATATAGGGACAAAGATCACATGGGGAAGTAGGGATTATGGGCATGGGGAAGTAAGCAATGCAGTCTGGGTTGGGACTCCATTGTTTGGGCAACAAGGTTAATGTTTCCATGATAATGGGCAGTTCTCGAATAAGAATGTACTGCATTCCAAGGAGGGAGGGGACATGTGATTCCAGGCCAGGTGGTATGTCCTGGTTAGGCAATCATGGCTAACAGATTAATATTTCCCATAACCATTACTACTCCCCAATGTTCTATTTTTGCCCATAACACTGGGTGGAACAGCTCTGTAGAAATACCCTCCAGTAAGGTGCAGAAATAGCAGTGAAGGCAAGCAGGGGAGGAGAAACTTCCATTTCTATAAAGGAAAATAAAATAACATAGTACTTTCATAGTAAAGCCACTGAAAGCCAGTGAGTCATCCCTATTACAAAACCTGCCAAGAAAATGTCTTAGGTAAAAATAATTGGCCTTAAAATCTCAATGTTGTTAATACATAAAAAGTAGATGTAATTAAAATAAACGGTTTTGATACAGCTTTTTCAATGATATATATACATGCCTAAATATAGTTTTCCAAAGTATTTTAGTACCTTAAAACTTTGAAGTTTGCTGGGTTAAATAGTAAAAAAATTTAAAGATCTAGGTATGTTGGAATAATGGGATACTGAAATATTCATCCGAGTTTGCCTCATATAGAGGATTTAGAGGATAGATTTGAATCCATTAATGAATATGCCTTGTGTTTTATTTGAAATATATCTTTAAAACTGTGAAACCTTAAGAGAGAGGTAGATAAAGTTTAATTAATCTGTTGGTATTTAGTTCTAAACATTATTTCTCAAAGTTTAACATTTGTAAAAGTAATATTGACTTATTTGACAGCAAAAATAATTTGCTCCTCCTGAAAATTCTGCTTAGCAGCCATGTGCCCTGGAATTTCCCAGCTCTGCTGTAAGATGAATTTACATCCTTACACTCACAAAAAGGGAAAGTCTACCTCCCTGTTGACTGAGAAGGAAGTAACTGATAGGGAAAAAGGCATTTGTATTCCATGCAATCCTTTCTGGGGGCACCTGAGTAGAGAAAATGGGAAAAATCAATAGGCCAAGAATTGATGAGAAGGCTTTGATTCTTACTGATTTCAGAGACATTTTTATTTATTAACATATTGTAAAACAGAAAACAAAAGATCCAGGCAGCTCATTTTCTGGGCCCCTGGCAATGAATGTGGCCACCCCTGTTCTAGAGTGTGTAGGGGAAATGCCAGGAAGAGAGAGCAGAGCCAACTCTGGGCTAGTGGCCTGCTGGCTATGGACGGTAAAAAGACTCATCAAAGTGGACAGGCAAGCCACGTTCACAGGCAATAACAATGTCTCTGGACCCTGCTGTGGCTTTGTACTCGCAGGGAGGCCGGTTGGACCCTCCTCTGAGCTTGCAAATAGTGACCTGGAAAGGAGACTTGCTTCTTCTTAAATTTGTCCCATAAGGCACTCCATTCTCATCTTCACAGACAGCCTTAATGTTCTTCTTGATGCCATGAATAAAGGTGTTGGTGTCTTTGCAGGGTGAAGTCAAGCCTCGTCTCCTCATCATGGTATCACAGTATTTGTTATTCCGGCCATGTGGATTGGCATCATAGTGCTGATCCAGGAAGTGTCTGTACCTGCGATCATCCTGAGCCAGGGTCGGTGGGGTCAGACAGGGCCCCAGCATGAAGACCAACAACAGTAGACCCAGGCCCATCATCATCTCTTTCAACAAGACTCCTGCCCAGGGCAAAATATATGGTAGGACAAATTAGGCTAAAAGGGCAAATGAGACTAAAAGGACAAGGGCCTGCTGGGCTAGTGACAGCACATCATGAGTCCAGAATACGCAGTCACCTAAATTATATCTTTTCTCTTCTCTTCCTCATTAATCTCACATTTCTTGTCAATCCATTCTTTTGGAAAATCAATCTAAGTTTCCTGAACACAACTTCCTACTCCAAGCATTCTTTCATATTCCTTAAGACTCCGAGTACTTACCTTTCTATCAGTCATAGCATTGCAATATCCATTCACAATCTTAAATCCATTTATTAATTAATTGAATAAAAAACATTACATAAGTTCCTCTGGGTACAAGGCACAGTGCTAGGTCCTGGCACACAGAGAGCATTAAGACATACCAAGTCCTCCCTAAAAGGAGATGTAGCATCCATGGGGAAGGAATAGGAGCTCCAGTTCACTGAGATGAGACAGTAAGATAGGAAGCCGATGAAGAAGATGGACTTTTAAAGAAATATGTTTTATTGATTTTAGAGAGAAAGGAAGGGAGGGGAGAGAGAGAGACAGAGAGAAAGAGAGAGAGAGAGAGAGAGAGAGAGAGAGAGAGAGAGAGAGATGTGAGACTGAAACATCTACTGGTTGCCTCCTGTATGCACCAAGACCGAAAATAAACCCAGAACCTGGGTACATGCCCTGACCAGGTATCAAACTGGCAACCTATTGGAGCATGGGATGATGCTCAAACAACTGAGCCACACTGGCCTGAGCAAAGAGGGTTTTCTGAGCCCAGGGTGAGGGTCAGTCAGAGGTTTGTTAAAGACAAGATTCTAAGTATTCAAGTTAATAAATCAGCTGGCTGTAAGGAGAGCAATTGAGAGCAGTTTTGCCCTGAGGTGAAGGGAGACAGACCCAATTCCCCAAGAATTAGTTGGTTTGTGGCTAAAGGTGGAGTTATTATATACTAGTTAGAAAAGAACAGAGAGGAGCATGGAAGAATTGATGCAATGATTGGAAGTGGGTCTGGGTCAACTTTTACAGAAGACTGGAGGAAGAGGAATTCAAGCTTATTCTTAGGATCAAGGTGGATTATTCTCAGAGAATATTTTCTAGTTTCCCCAATAAATGTACATACACTGTTACACAATAGGCAAATGATGTTACTATGTGATAAAACAACAAAGAAAACTTTCATCAAGCTATTTTTACAGTTTGCTGTAATGATTTTATAACATCTTCCACAAAAGAATAAGAAAGAGAAGAGCATTGCTGCCATCATCTCTCAAGAGTTTTCTGTCTAAACTGTGGAACTCTCACTTCCCAGGGGTAGTGTGTCACATACACTCAAACGTACCGATCAAGTAAATAGAATGCTTCTTTCTGGAGTATGATTTTATCTCAATGATAGCTATTAAAATAGAATCAAACAAGTATAGATAATAACAAAATAGAAAACAAATTTCATATTAACTTTAAAAACTTTATGTGTTAAGAAATCTGAAGATTTGAGAATTTAAAAATATTTGTTGTTTCCAGAAAAATATTTGGTAGTTTCTGACAATATTTTCAGTTCTTTGGATAAAAATTTAAAGAACATGCAGAGCCTATAAAAACCGTCATATCTTCCCCCACATTATATCAAATATATGTCAGTTTTCCCACATCCAATAATAAAAGTGACTTCTCACTATAAATTTAAATCTGATTTTTATAATTTTCTTTTTCAAATTGTTTGTGAATGAGCATCTCATTTACTTTATGATTGGCTATGATTTCTTAGCAATCATCACACATAATAAGAAATTTTTACAATGGAAGAAAAATTTGACCTTCAAGTTATTCTCAAGTGTGATGTGATTCATATAAATCCTGAATTAAAAGAAAACAAATGGTACATTTTCATGTACATTAAATTAAATAGTAATCTTTATTTTGAACGTTTCTTATATGTACATCAATAAACCTTTTTATGTCAAATATTTTTACATACTTAAAAATGCCACAGGTTCTAGCACCAAGCCTGTTGTATTACTAAACAGCCCTTGGGGTATGACTGTAAATCTAGAAAGACCAGTAAATCCACAGTTCTGATGATTTCATGAGAAGGCATGTGAGAGAGGGAGCAAAGTGAATACTCTTTCTCATCATCATTTAGCAGTGATACATTTTGTCTGTTTCATAATAACGTTACACAAATTTGGCACACCATGGAAGAATATCAAATTATACACTAAGAAAAATTGTGGTTATTCCACAGTACTGAAATAAATAGCAGCTGAGATAATTTCCATTAAGAACATCAATTATAATTTATTATAGAATCAAGTGAAAGCATGCTCTTGGGACTTGAGCAAAAATGTGGTTCATGACTGAAGAGGGAAGAGCCAGCCCTAAAAGAATAACAAGTGTTCATACGCGGCCACTGCTTCAGCACAGCTGCTGGCCTGCCATGCTCCCCAGTTGCCAAGCCCTTTACATTTACATTGTGCTTTTTAGTCTTCTGGGTGTGTTTTCTTTTTCTAGTTTTGTGGAAGACCTAATCAAAGTTTTATTGATTTGGATTCATTTAGGTCTCTTGTTCTTCGACAGACAAATATTATTTTTGTTAATGTAAAAAAAGAACATTGAAACCTGTAAAGAATTTTTGTGAGTTTATTTGAGCCAAACTGTCGACATATGCTGAGAAGCAGAACCTCAAGGAATTGAGATAGTACTCCGGAAAATGGCGGGGTTACATTTGTATTTATACATTTCAATCCAAAGGAGGAACATAGGTGGGTTACATGAAATTCATTGGTGATAGATTAAGGAGGAGGAATAAGCAAAGCAGGGAAACCCCTGGGATTGGATAAAAAGTAAAATGATGGACACATACTTAGGTGGGTGCAGGAACAATTAACATGATGATGAAGGAATTTGTGGTATCTGTCCTGGGACCCAGCACACCTGGTTGTGCCCCAGGGGCTCCAGATAAAGGGAAGCCACAAGTTACCCAGACATTTCAAGGGTATGTTATCATAGATGCAAAAAGACAGATAGGCTCAGTTACGGTAAAGGTTGACCCTGTCAGTGAAGATACTGGCCCAGGAGGTAACTGCCCACCATAACTGCTTTTAGTTAAAGTTTAATTTCAGACCATCCTTTGTGGTTACTTTAGGTCTCCGAGTTCGCAAGACTGCCATGCAGGCCTCTCTTGAGCTTGTCAGGTCAGCATGTGGCCCTTTCGTCCACATCTTCTAATGTCAAAGGCAATTATAGAATTTCAGGCTCCCAAGATGGAACAGGACCTTAGGGTCACCAAGTCAACACCTCTCTGCCTGGGGCCAGAAACCCAGAGTTCAAAATCAGCAAGTAGAACCAGAGCTGTAGTAGCCAAAAGAGTCATTAGGTGGCAGTGGTGGATAGAAATGTTGCCAATGTTTTCCATGGGGTAGTGAGACCAGGGTTACTTGTAAGATGTGCCAGTACTCTACAGGTTGTGGGGATATTGTTGCTCAAAGAAGGGGGTCTGAGCTGCCAGGCTTGTCTGGAGTTTCTGTCTAAACACTCTATGCTTAAATATTAAGAGCAAGGATACCCCATTAGATACAAGTGTCAAAGCAAAAGTTACAAAGTTCAGGTTCTGCCCACAAAGATAGTACAAAATAAAGATACACCTATTTCCAATTTTCTTGGGTATAATTTCCAAGCCTTAATCCATGTATTCCAGGCAAACAATTACCCGTCTACTTGTCAATGTTTCCAACTGGTGTATATGCTACAGGAGGGCAGAGCCCATATTATTCACCTCAAATCACAATGCCTGCCTCACAGTAGAGCCTCAATATTGTTCTTTGTATTATTATTTTTTTTAGTGATTGACTTAATTTTCCTCTCAAGGCTTAAGTTTGTTTATCTAGAGAATGAGAGAGTTGCTAATTGTAAAGTCTGAAATTCCATGGTTCTCTTTAAGCATAAGAGAATCTTTTCCAGTTTTACTAGCAAAAGTCTAGTGGAATTACAGAGACAAGGTTGTATAAGTTTAGTTGGTAGATAGCATAAGGCACCTTGTGAAAGAAATAGATGATAAGAAGACCTGTGATCCAAACTCACTGAAATGTATCATTTCTTAAGACTCAGCATATTAGCCAAGTCCACAGACCACCTCTAATTAAGGCCCTAGACTGATGCCACACAGGGGCTTCATATCCTACAAAGCAACTTCCTGGTTGGAGGTTGAAGGCCTCCCATCCCAGCCTGGTGAGGTAAAGGAAAGTCTTTGCTTCTAACTTGCAGAATTTTCACATTAATTCTGTAAGAACTTAGCGAAATTTTTCTCAGGCTTATTGTAATCTTGAATTCCTAAGACATCCAGAAACCAAAGCCCAGATGGTACACAGCATGGCCACCAGTATCTAATATCTGCTCCCCCACTCACAACTTGCTCACTCATATATTCAATCCTAAATTTCCCCAAAAGAGATAAAATGAATTTGGGAGAAAACAAGTATGAGACAGATTGTTTGTGGTGCTGAGGTGAATATGCCTAGGCCAAGGGTTTAGAGGCTCACATCTGGTCATCAAACTCATTCACACATAGCTTTCCATAGCCAAGCACATAAGTTTCAGTCAGCTTTTTGTCAATGAAATATGTCCCCACTGTTCTTCAGACTAACTTTATCATCTGTCTCAAACCAATCCTTTAATCTACACAAGAATTCATATTCTCTTCCTCTCTCCACAGGCAATGTTTTGAATTCAAGAGGTTCGTCCAACTTTACACACCATGATAAGTAACTATGGTTTTAATTTCCATACATGTAGCTTCACACTTTTATATATTCTAGGGCAATATCCCACAAAGTGAAAGCATAACTCTCAAGGCATATTCCTCGCTTTATCTCTTTTCCTTCTTTCTTCCCTTCAACGTGCCAGTGTACCTTCCTGGATGTTTTCCACTTGGCTCTTAAAGAGCAATCAAAACATTTTTTAAGTAAAAAAATTAGTGGTGATTAGAAGAACATGGAGCTAAAAGCATTCTTTTTGTTTATTTTCTTGCTCTGCCACATTTAATGCCTGTTCCCTGGCGCCATCCAGATGCCCTTCAGGTAATGGCTTTCCCAGGTCTTTGTGGATTTTATCACAATTCGGGAATTCCTCCTAAACCTCCACTTGCTCCCAGTCTCAGTATTCTCCCTTTATACACGCGCGAGCGCGCACACAACACACACACACACACACACACACACACACACACACTCACACACATAGAAATACAATATCAAAAGAAATCTGCTTTCATTTTAAACTTTAGAATCTGGTTCATTTTTTTCTTAGTTCATAAGTTGGGCCCATAGGCTTTACAGGGGGAAAAATTCTTTCATTGAAATAGCTAAATGGCTAAAAAAATGTATATATTTAAAAAATACAGCGATAGATTACCCAGGGGTAAGAATCTTACAAAAATCTGGAAGAGTCCCTCCAACTGAAGATGGTTTCCAGCTCTTTGTTCCTGGAGATGGGTTCCAGCTGTGTGCACTGGATTCCTCAAGTTCTGATTATATAGCGATCAAATGAACTGGGTGGGGAAACTAGTTCCAAAGATCCTTAATCCTGGCAGACAGAAGGAAACCAAGGACACTGTCCTTGGCAAACAAGGAAATTCACCTTTTCTTGAAAATGACTTGATCAAATATTTACCCACTAGAGTGGATTAAAGATTTGTTCCGGGAGGCCATTTTTGATGTTCATAAGCCCTTTGTCCCAAAGCTGACCTTTTTGTGATGTCCTTGGTTCTTATTCTTGCCCGTGACAGGACTAAGGTTTCATTGTTCACATACATGATCTGGATCCAGAAGACTTCTGATCCAGATCTATGGGCCAACTCCAAGAACTGCTTCTGATCTATGGGCCAACTCCAAGAACTGCTTTGGAAGAACCCTACAGAGTAAATGTGGTCTCCCAGCAGAATGCTGTTCCCCTGCCCTGTCTATTTACCCACATAATTTGGTTTCATGAAAGGATGCCATGCCAATAAGTAGGTTACTCATAGATTTCACAGAACTAGAAAAGCACTTGTAGAGAAGGTTATGTGACAGCTGTTAGTTCCCACTGCCCTTGACCTCAACCTCCCAGCTACTAACCCTCAGAACTATCCTTGCCATATTTCCTGGGCTTCTCCTTATTTCATCCTCAGCTGTTCACAAGAGACTAATCAGGAGCCCCCAACATTCTGTTCCTTGTAGCACAGCTGCAAAACTGATTATGTCCACTGATGACCACCACTCCTTTAATGGTTAATTGATCTCATTGTCTCTCCATTTGATAGAGCCCCTTGAGAGAAGAATAACTGTCTAATCATATCTACAGTCTTAGTTTCTAAAACAGTGGCTGACTCCTAGGCCCCAAGGGCTTTTTATCTTCTTCATGGTCTAAAAATGAATTCTCTGATCTCACTCTGGGGACCCCAATGATGCAAACTCTTCTGGCTTCTCCCAGGGCTCACCAGCACAACTGGGTTTGGTAGTGGTTACCAAACAAGGCAGGTAGAGTAGAAAGGCTTCCAAGAGTCCCAGGAAAGCTCTGCTTCTAGCTTACTGATAAACCCTTAACACCCACGGATATGCCTTCACTTTGGAAGTTTTGGTCCCTGTTCCAAAGCACTCTCTCCTAGGAGAGATTAACTCTTTAAACAGCTGTCAGTGGGTTACACATGCTTGGGCACCTGCTCTAGAGCCTATCTTAGGAACAGTTTTGGTAACTGGAAGGGCCTGAGGACTTAAAGAGGAAGAAAAGTGGAAGAGGCAGGTTAATAATAATAATAATAATAATAATAATAATAATAAAAACTAGAGAAATTCCCTGGAAAGTAGAATAAGGGAAATGAAGACAAAATATTTAAACAATGGGCCAAGCCATCAGCAGCCAGCTAATAAATCATAAGACTCTATCTTCCCTAACCAAGGACACTTAGGAGCAGGTGTCCTTGGTTAGGGAAGGACACCTAACCAACCAGCGAGTGAGTAGCTAAAATCACCC
This sequence comes from Myotis lucifugus, assembly GCF_000147115.1. Classification (NCBI taxonomy): domain Eukaryota; kingdom Metazoa; phylum Chordata; class Mammalia; order Chiroptera; family Vespertilionidae; genus Myotis; species Myotis lucifugus. The sequence continues at coordinate 1,263,682 of NW_005871086.1, read as the reverse complement.
TAGTCAGGGAGATAGATAACAGAGACCCAGTGGTGCCATTAGTGCCAAACCCAAGAACGAATGAAGTTAGGGGACTAAATAACAAAAAAACCAATTAGAGCCAGACTAGTACAAGATAGAGATAAAATATATGAAAACTATATTCATATAATTTAAAATGTTCTGACAGCTTGAACTTGAAAGCTATTTTCCTTTTTCTAAAATGTTTTTCTATGTCTCTTCTTCAAAGTTGATGTCTTTTAGGAGCAAAGAGAGGTAACAGGATATGGGGTCAATGGAATAGGGCCTCCCTCTACTGACACCTAGCAGCATGCCCAAATCCTCACTTTCCTCTTGTGGGCAGACAAGCTGTTTGAGAGTGGGACCAATATTAAATTAATCAGACATCACTCTTTGAGAGAATGATCTCAAACCCCGCTATAAGCTCATTTGATATATAAGCATGTTAAAAGACATGCCTAAAAAGCTGATGAATACCATATTTTTCTGTGTATAAGACACCCCCTTGTGTAAGATGCCCCCACTTTTCCAACCCCAAATTAAGAAATCAATATTTTAAATATAAAACATAACACATTTTTATTTATTTATCTTTTTATTTTTTTACATCTTCATGGGCTCAGAACGCCCTGGTCCCTGTTGCATCTGCACACTCTGCACATTCACCTCCAATCACGGCATCAGCTGATGTCAGTAACAATAAGGCTCATGATTGGAGGAAGCCTGTTTGACAAGGAATGGGCAGCTACCCACCCACGCGGCTCCCTCCTTGTCTGACTTCCGTGTATAAGATGCCCCTCGATTTTCAGTCTAACAGTTTTAGAAAAGAAAAGTGTCTTATACATGAAAAAATACGGAATTCTGATTGACCTCCACTAAAATTCCTGTCTACAGAAAACACATAAAGTCCTCAAGACAAAGGACACAGTGAATGCTCTCCCTTGAGCACACCCTTGCCTCCCTTTCCTCGGGCACATAATTTTACTTTCTTCCTCCTAAACTCCCAGGGCTCTCCTCTTCTTTAACTTTTCAGAGAGTCAAAACAGTCCCTGCTTGGCTGGCTTCTGTCATCAGACTGAGAAGGCAAGCCAATAGCAGATAACCCTCCCCTTACTTGCTCCACCATAACCACACCCTTGGTTTTTGTAATCTGGCTTGCTCTTGCATCAGTCAACCTCCCAAACTGCCAGGTGTGTGGAAAGACCCCTGAGTACCCAGAAGCTTATAGTGTATAAAAGAAGGTCAGAACCCAGATGCGGGGCTCAGCCTCTGGAGGGGACTCTGCTGAGCCAGCATCAGTGGGAATAAAACAGTTCTTTTCTGAACCTCCAAGTGCCTATGGTTTGTCGCTTCCCACCAGCCTGATATCTGCCATAACAAGATTTTTCCTTCTCAGTGTTCTGGCAGCCCAGCCTAGGCTCACTTCTTTTCTTTTCTTCTTTATGTTTGTTTGTTATTGTTATTTGTTTTTTGTTTTGTTTGTTTTAAGCTCACTTTGTTGCTGTGACTTCCTTTTCTGAGTTTATGTAGCCCAGTCTAGGGTCACTTCTGTTACTGTGACCTTGCTTCTTCTACCCAAAGCTCTTCCTTTGTGTCACTGTCCTAACCTTTAATAAACATACTCTCAAAATCAGCTGGGTTTGTGACTTAAATTCTTTCCTGCAGAAGTCAAAACCTACACATCGCAGACCTGCTGACCCAGTGCTGTCCCTTTCTGGTGACATGGGCAGCATGGAGAACCCAAAAGGGACAAACGTCCCCTGCTTTTCAGTTGTGTTGGGACACAGTCCTGCCTGAGCTTCACTCCCTCCCTCCCCTCATCCCGCCCCCCCCGCCCCCCCCCCCCCCGTCCTTCCCTTCTTGCCTTCATCCCCAACCATATCCTGAGCTAAGAGAAAAAAAGTTGGAGGTAGTGAGAAGAGGACCAAGCAAACTGCCATAAACAGCTTTCCCTCAGTACTTGGTGCCTCAGGGTCACTGAAGCCTCTGGAGAGGAAGGGACAGGCATGTCTCTGACCAGAACATTTGTTCTGCCAAACACCAAAGTTCAATGTCTTTTAGGAGCAAAGAGAGGTAACAGGATGTGGGGTCCTTTGAGTGGGGCCTCACTGGCACCTAGCAGAGTGCCCAAATCCTCACTGTCCTTTGTGGGCAGACAAGCTATTTGGGAGTGGGACCTATTTTATATTAATCACATATCACTTTTTCAAGAGACACTGAGAAGTGAGTTCTACAAGGTTATCAACCAGTCACTTGTTAGGGAAGATGGCTGCCAGGCCCATTCCAACACCCTGATTGCCTCAGCAGTCCCAGGACACTGAGGCAGCAGCCACCCCCCACAGCCTTTGGGGACAACACGACTTGATCAACACAATCCTTCTCTGATGAATCACCTAACAACAGAGACAAGGGACTCCACTCCAATGTCACATTCACACACACACAGTCCCATGGCCTGAAACACCAGTTCCAGCCCAGCTCACACAGACAGATCAGACTCTGGGTTTAATTTGGCAGTGATGGCGGGGAGCAGCTTCCAGCCTCTGAACACAGCCACATCCCTTCTCTGCCTCTAGGATTTCATGGAATAACCTTGGGGAAATCCACAACCTGCCTACACAGTTGACAGAGCAGAGTCAGGTGAATGGTGAATGGTTGCTTTCATTCTAATTGTTTTATTTTCAGCTTGGCACAATGAGGTTATGAGGAAACAGAAAATGAGTTTTTTTGAGAAGAAAGTTTTACAATTTTATTAAAGTGTTTATCCCTTTGCATTTCAAAATATAACAAGAAATTATTGTCTATGATTAATAAACACTATATCTTTGCCAGTGATTGTAATAGATGTGAAACAATTGCCAATAGAAAGATACACTCGCCGAAACTGGTTTGGCTCAGTGGATAGAGCGTCGGCCTGCGGACTGAAAGGTTCCGGGTTTGATTCCGGTCAAGGGCATGTACCTGGGTTGCGGGCACATCCCCAGTGGGAGATGTGCAGGAGGCAGCTGATCGGTGTTTCTCTCATCGATGTTTCTAACTCTCTATCTCTCTCCCTTCCTCTCTGTAAAAAATCAATAAAATATATTTAAAAAAAAAGAAAGATACACTCATATATTTAAAAATGTTCTGACAGCTTGAATTTGAAAGTTATTCTCCTTTTACTAAAATGTTTTTCTATATCTCTTCTTCAAGCCAATAGTTTCCCTGCATGGACAGGGGAAGGTCGCGTTCTCCTTCTAAGGACTCTAGTGCTGGTGCACTTTCCCCCTTTATGCAGAGTACACATGTTTAATTCTGTCCTTAAGACTAATAGTAAAATTGTGTGATGGAGGGAAGAGTTTAATCTCCACATTTCTTTATAACTCTACATAGTTTTGGTCTATACACAAGAAACTTACTTAAGAAGAGAAGTAATGGTTAAAAGAGCATGAAGCTCACGTGAAAAGAAGGATCATGCCTCCACTTCCAGGAAGGAGAGACAGTTCTGATAGAGGGAGAATGAGATACAGGCCTGCTGACATGGCTCTATTTCCAAACAGACAATCAGTAATCACTCACTTTTCAACAAACTCTGGGCTTTATGCTCATTCTCTCTTTCACAAATATTTCAAGGTGTTCTTGTGAGAATAACTACAGAGATTGCTTTTTGCTCAAATACAGTATAATGGAAACTCCTAAAGAGGGGTTTTGCCATCCTGCTTTGGTCCACTTTCTTAGCCATCTACTTTAATTTGTGAATCACACCGGTAAATGCTTCCAACAATATCTTGACCAGCCTCTTACCTCTGCCTGCTTATAACCTGACATCTGCATTTTCAACTAAAGCCAGAGCCCTTCTTCTTTTCCTGAAATGGCTTTTCCTATCCTCTTTGCAAATGATAGTTTTTCTCCTCTTTATAGGAATACCTTCTTTTTCTATGAGTCCTGTTGCAATACCTGGTCACTCTGTGCAGTCATAGAATAAGAGAGAGAGAGACCTCAGAGACCGTTGTGTTAAATCCTCATTTTACAGGTGAGGAACCTGAGGGACAGAGAAAGACAACATGTGTGGCCCAAGGAACATCTATGGTTCCTAGTGTAGAAGCTTTCCAATGCACAACACAGCTTTCAGGTTCTAACTAGTAATTTCTAGAAAATCAAAGCTAATTTTAAAGGTGCCTGTGAAAGTTGCTGTTTAAGGGAAACCTACTTTGAGTACTTCCCTGAATTCAAAAAATATTTCACTTTATTCAAAAAATTACTTGAAATGAAATGTAACACAATGAACATACTAGTTAGTAGCTGTGCAGTTAAGTAGCTCTGAATACCTGAGGCTGCTTCTGGGAAGTTGGCAAGTTGCTGTTCAGATAATTGTATCACTTGGATTTCTAGTGATTACATTTATGACCTGACTATAAGGTTCTTAATGACACATAGGGAGGGTCTTGGCTAATTGAAGATTTCCCTAGTCCCCACAATGGTGCTGAGACTGCTTTTACTGTCCTTTAGACACAAAGACGTCATGTCATGCCCACGTGCTGTTGTCTGTGGGTGTGCTGTCTCTGAGTAAGAAGGCTGAGGATCCCGATGTTGCAGTAAGAAAGCTTAAAGAGGAGGCTGTTGACAGTGTCTCCAAGAATTTCAGGCGCTGACTGTGGGTGGGTTAAGGGTGAGGAGACATAGGAGAGCAAACAGAAAATGAAAGCATCAAATGGCATTTCCACTTGCAAGAACTGAACAAGTTCTGCTTCATAAATCTGGCGACCAACCTGAGTAGGAAGCAAAGAATCCCTGGTTTGATCAAGTGTGGGCCTCCCTGGGCAGCCCAGGCAGTGGTCCCTTGGAATTCTACCTTCTAGGCTATAGGCATTCGCGCTGTCATCTCTGTCCAGCAGCGGAAAGTAAACATGGGGCGGGAATGCAGCATCACTAACTTTACAAAACTGCATTTTTGTCTCCTTCCCATTCCTCAGTTCCCAGTCTGGTCCCACAAACTCCTCCAGAATTACCTCCTCTAAGAAGGGAGTACCAGAGCGCCCCTGGTAAAGTTAGGACATGAAGCAGGAGGAGGAAAAGAAATGTGAACCCATCTTGGCCTGGGAACAAAGTTGCAGAAAAGGGCAGGGCTTAGAAAGAGAAGTTTTTGTTTCTCACCCGCTTCTTCCTCCTTTGTAAGAAAAGGGGAGCTGGTAGAAAACTCGACGATGTTGTTCTGACTCCTGCTTTAGATCTGGGTGGGGTCCCTTTGTGTGTGTGTGTGTGTGTGTGTGTGTGTGTGTGTGTGTGTACACTAACGAGATTGGGGTGCAGCGTGGAGGGGAGACTCTGCGAGCGAGCTCCTGGGTAGTTGGTACCACTCCCAGTTTCTTGGAGGAGATCCCAAGAGCCCAGTTCCCGCCTTCGGAGCTGGCACCACAGCAGTCCCCGCCCCAGGCACAGTGGGAGAGTCCCTGTGGGGCCTGGAGCGACCCTGGAGATCTGCATTGGAGACACAAAGTCAGCGAAGACGTCTCTGGCTTGGACAGCAGGACTTGGGACAGCAGGAGGTGGGACATCAGCCCTGCCTGCAGAAGCCCGAAGGGACATGGGCTGCTGCTCCCTGGAGCAATGGGGCCCCTAGAGCCCAGGAAGCCAGGCAATTTTGTCTCCAATACAGGTCATTGGCTTCACCTTAGTTCAGTGCACCTCTTGTTTGCTAACAGTTTGGAACAGGCCTGGAACACAACTTTTTGCAGTAGCCTCCAAGGGAGGAAAAGCAAATTTTAAAAGCTTGGGCTGGGCTGGGATTTGAGTTTGGGACCTCTCGTACTCAAAGCAAGAATCATACCCTGACTCCAAAGGAGCCCAGTGAGCACCTGCTCACACTTAGGATCCCTATGAACCCCTCTATAGGTATTGATCCCAAGCCCACTTCTCAGTAAACTTCCTGAATGCAAATCTTTACCAGCATTTCAGTGACTCCTCACCAGGGAACCTGACTTATGACACAAGAATTTAAAAGCACATGTGATATTTTATTGTTTTCTAACATGGGCATAGGTTTTATTGATTTTTAGAGAGAGAAAAAGGGAGAAAGAGTGTGTGGAGAGAGAGAGAGAGAGAGAGAGAGAGAGAGAGAGAGAGAGAGAGACATTGATGTGAGAGAGAAACATCCATTGGCTGACTCCTATACCTGTCCTGCCTGAAGAGTGGAACCCTCAACCTCAGTATGTGCCCTGACTGGGAATCCAAACCATGACCTTTTGGTGTGTGGGACATGCTCCAACCAACAGCTACCCGGTCAGGACTAGATGGGTTTTTTGTTTGTTTGTTTTTTCAATATGTTTTTATTGATTTTAGAGATCACAGAAGGGAGAGGGACAGAGAGATAGAAACATCATTGGCTGCCTCCTGCATGCCTCATACTGGGGATTAAGCCTGCAACTCAGGCCTCTGCCCTGAATGGAATCAAACCACAACCTTTTCGTTCCTGGGTCCATGTTCAACCTCTGAACCACACCAGCTGGACTAGGTGGGTTTTTATTTTAGAACTTGAGGCCCATTGCAAAAAATCGTGCACTTTGTGGGGGTGTTCCTCAGTCTGGTCTGCACCTTTCGCAGTCCGGGATCCCTCAGGGTATGTACAACTGCCAACCCGGAGGACCAGGCCCAAGCCAGCAATCAGACATCCTTCTTGCAGTCCAGGACCCCCCAGAGGATGTAGCAGTGTGCCAAGGGCAGGTGGCCAGGTAGTAGCCCAAATTGTGCCCAGGTGCTGCTCCACTTGCACTTATTCTGGCCCGCTGCACCTGCTGCTGTGGAGTTGGGAGAGGCTCCCGCAATGGCAGCTGCACTACCCAGCTGTGAGCCCAGCTTCTGGCTAAGCGGCACTCCCCCTGTGAGAGCACACTGACCTCCAGGGGACAGCTCCTGTGTTGAGCTTCTGCCCCCTGTTGGTCAGTGCACATCATAGCGACCAGTCATTCTGGTCGTTCTGCTTTAATGGTCGCTTAGGCTTTTATTATATAGACTAGAGGCCTGGTGCACAAAAATTTATGCACTTGGTGGAGGGAGGTCCCTCAGCCCGGCCTGTGACCTCTCGCAGTCTGGGACCCCTGGGGGATGACACCTGCTGGCTTAGG
>NW_005871086.1:1253598-1255772 GCF_000147115.1 Myotis lucifugus | reverse complement strand
GTGCATATTTTTGAATAAGCTTTTTTATTATTGTTATATGTATTATAACATGTATGCAGAAAAATGAAGCAATTTTAAGTATAAAACTCAATAAATAAATCCTAAGTGAATATACAGTGGGGCCTTGACTTACGAGTGTCCCGACTAACGAGTTTTTCGAGATACGAGCCGTCTCTTGGCCAATTTTTTGCTTTGATTTGCGAGCTAAAATTCAGGTTATGAGCCAGCTCCAGATACCCCACCTCTAGTTGGTTCAGAGAACGTAACAGTGAACGTCACAACATCAGCCCAGCATCACGTGTCTCACTCGTTCACTTTATGATTTGACATACGAGTAATTTGAGTTACGAGCTCCGTCACGGAACGAATTAAACTGGTAAGTCAAGGCCCCACTGTATCTTTGTTCACTACTATGTAGATTAAGAAACTGAATATTAACATGATTCCAGATACATTTTTAGAGAAAAAGTGGAATCTGAAGCAATATATATACATAGTATACAATATCCCATCTATCCTATCTAATAATAGACAAACATGGTAATTGACCATACCTTCGCTACACCTCCCATTGGCTAATCAGCACGATATGTAAATTAACTGCCAACAAAGATAGCGGCTAATTTGCATACTGCAGGCAGGGCGGGACAGCACGAGCCGCCAGCGCGAGCCGCCATCTAGGCCCCCGTGTTTGACCCCAGAAGCCTCCTGCCTGCCGCCCATGATCGGATCCAATCCCGGGCCTCTGGCTGGCCCCAGAAGCCCCAGAAGCCGCCTGATATGGCAACAACTCTACCAGTAAGCACTTTGAAAGTCAGTCGCATAAATGCACCAATTAAAAGACAGATTATGAGGGTGAATCAAAACAAAACCCACTTTAAATATAAAGACACATATAGATTAAAAGTAAATGAATTAAGCTGCAGCCTGTTTTGCCCAGTGGATAGAGCATTAGCCTGTGGACTGAAGGGTCCCAGGTTCGATTCCAGTCAAGGGCACGTATCTCAGTTGCTGGCTTGATCCCCAGTCCCTATCAGAGCATGTGCAGGAGGCAACCAATCAATGTGTCTCTCCCTTTCCCTTCACTCTCTCTAAAATTCAATGGAAAAATATCTTTGAATGAAGATTAACAAAAACAAAGTAAATGGATTAAGTAACATTAAAGAGATTATAAGAAAAATATATTCCAAATTTTGTTAGCTGTATAATGGTTATGTTTAAATTATTAACACCTAAGAAATTGGGTGAAGGGTACATATAATATACTGTAGTATTTTATAGATTTTTTTTACATGTATGAGATTATTTCAAATGAAAATATTAAAAAATTAAAAATTAATAAAATATTAATTGAAATGTATCTTCATTACATGAAAAATCTCCTAATTGCTTCTAGCATAATTTATTAAATTGTGCTAAAGTTTACAAGGGTTCAATTAAAAAATATCTTAATTCTAAATGATATAATAGAAAATATATAGTAGTGCAGTTATAAGCACTTATCTGAAAATAAAAATTTAAAGAAGTGAATTTAAAGAAGGGATTAGCCAAAGAAAATATATGCACAACCCATGGATACATACAACAGTATGGTGATGGCCAGAGAGAAGTGGGGGGCAAGAGCTGGGTAGAGGGGGCAAAAGGGGGGAAATAGGGACATCCTATATAATAATAATAATAATAATAATAATAATAATAATAATAAATAATAATAATAATAAAAGGCTAATATGCACATTGACTGAACAGCAAAATGACCGGTTGCTATGATGCGCACTGGCCACCAGGGGGCAGACGCTCAATGCAGAAGCTGCCCCCCGGTGGTCAGTGCACTTCCATATGGGGAGTGCCACTCAGCCAGAAGCTGGCTCATGGCTGGCCAGTGTAGTGGTGGTGGCAGGAGCTTCTCCCACCTCCGTGGAAGCACTAAGAATGTCCAACTAACAGTTTAGACCCGATCCCTAGGGGGCCTAAGCCTTTAGTTGGACATCCCCTGAGGGCTCCCTGGCTGCCAGAAGAATGTCTGACAGCAAGCTTAGGACTGATCCCCTGGGGAGTGGGCCTAAGTCGACAGGGGGACATCCCCCAAGGGGTCCTGGACTTCGAATGGGCGCAGGCCGGGCTGAGGGACCCCCCCGAGTGCACAAATTTTTGTGCACCAGGCCTCTAGTATA